>NC_135399.1:2610660-2867931 GCF_051989625.1 Stigmatopora argus
TTTTTCTTCCCGTCAGTCAGTGCGAAGGGCGTATATACCACTTCTTGTTGGCAAGTGGTCATGCGCTATCCTATTGTGAGGACATTTGTGTGCATCATTTTGGGTATATTTTGAAGGGAATACAAAATCAAACAACTATGTGCCTGGAGCCTCAAGGCTGAAGGTTCTTATGGTGCCTGAAAACGCTCACATTTTTTCATTAAAGACGTGCATTGACAGTTTATTTGTGCATTGCAGCTCAATACATGACAATTTATGCCACAAGCCAGGCAGATTTGTGCTCATCATGCTACTTTAATGTGACTCATTTTGGCTATCAAAAACCAAGAACAACGTGACAGTATCCCAAGAGAGTGTCCATGGCAGACTCCATGGAATTGTTTCAGCCGTTGTCTTGAATCTCCAATTACGGGTAACGGGAAGGGCCACAAAATATTAACCGTTAAAAAAATTAACTGCATTAATGAGGTTTTTCATTAACGCTATTTTTATTTTTTTCCCCAGTATGCCTGCTATCATCATTCATAGTCTGTGAAATCACAGTTTGTTTTATTCCATGGGGCCTATTTGACTTTGAAGAATTTCACCACACAAGCACAAAAATGCCCTGGCTTGGCTCAATATACCCAGTAAAACCGGTTTAGCCACATACAATGTGGCGCAGTCACGGGCCAAAGTCCACTGAGATAGTGCAGACATAGTTACAAAGTTAACGTTTAGCTTGCTTGCTTACCTGCATAATAAACATTGCACAGGCTTGTTTTATTAGACCCACAATATATAGAATCATACTGACTAAAATATAGTTCTTTCAAAGAGGTGTTTTTTCACTACTGCAGTACTTCAGTTTGGGACAGATGCTTTCTTACATCCAAAGTATTGCATTAAATAGTATTGTGTGGCTTGAGTGGTATGTCGGCTTCACAGCTCTGGGGTCCTGGGTTTAAATCCAGGTCGGTCCACCTGTGTGGAGTTTGCATGTTCTCCCCGGGGCTGCGTGGGTTTTTTCCCTGGGTACTCTGGTTTCCTGCCACATTCCAAAAAAACATAGGCTGATTGGACACTCTAAATTGCCCCTAGGTATGAGTGTGAATGGTTGTCTTTCTCATCATGCTCTACGAACGGCTGGCCACCGGTTCAGGGTGTCCCCTGCCTCTGAGTGTAAGTCAGCTGGGATAGGCACCAGCATCCCCACGACCTTAGTGAGGATAAAGCGGTTAAGAAAATGAATGAATGAGTATTGTGTTGCATCAATTTCACCCAAACTTCCCACTATCACCCATATTTATCTAGCTCGGCAAAAGGGATTTAGAGACTTTCCCAGGCCAGTTGGGAGCCATAGTCTCTCCACTGTGTCCTGGGGCTGTCCATGGGGCCTCCCCCACTATATAATTGAACCGAGCTAACAAACAACAGTGGAGAAGAACTCTTGTCTTTGCCTTATGTCGCATGTCTAGCGTCATTCTACTGATATGTCGAGTATACCAACTCTGCTCTAGCTTTGTCTCCAAACATGTATTAATATATTATTTTGACCCTTGTTAATCCTGAAAGAGAGAATCTCAGGCAACTTCAAAATCTGTTACCTATGCTCTAGTGATGGGGCAGATGCAAACTTTGCTGCTTCTGTTTTGGAATTAGGTGGATTGCATGCGCCAATCTGGGCATTCCCTTGAAGGGACTTTCTGTCCTTAGCAATATACTTGGTGGATTTGAAAATTAATTGCAGAACATCAGTTAGATTGTGCCCACCATATTTTTCGGACTATAAATCACACCTAAGTATAAATTACACCAGCCAAACAATGAACTTTTTATTTGATCAGAAACCCAGAACAAACATGTCAAAGGGACACTAGTAAAATAGAGAACAACAGGCTGAATAGGCACACTTGAGCATTCGTGGAAGCTCCAGCCAAACTATGAAAAATTATTATTTTGTCACACCAACTAAGGGCATTGAAATAGTCCTTACACATATACTTTTCCACAGTTATCTCTATGCATCATGTGTATCAGCACATTTAAAGGGAATGAGAGGAACAGGTTTGAGTACTCCATTTGAATCTGAGATATTTGCTCAACAATGTCATGATCATTCCAATCCCCAAAGGATGAGATCTTACATGGAGCCCCATAGCAACGGAGATTATCGATCATCTTCCACAGTGGCTTTATTTACACCAAGCTGTTTGCCTGTTATATATTTCCAGCCTGGTGCAAACCAACAATTTGATTCCGAGTGTCCTATAACAGTTTTTTTTATTTTGGCTGTGATGGAGTTTTACTGTTTGACACAGTAGACAGGCATATTATATATACGGCTATAACAAGTGCCTTTTATACACGTAATGAATGAAGGACATAAGATCTTAGAGAAATGTTACAGGTCTGTGAGAGCCAGAGAATGAAGATGATCAAATACTTACTTGCCACTATAATTTACAAATACTTAAATTTTGTTTCTCATGGTTTGAATGTGCCTATAATATACATTTACCTCCGTCAGCTTTTTAACTGGGAGAATTGAATAACTTCAAGAATGTCAAGTAACAAAAAAAAATCTTTTGGTTCAACAGAATGTCCAGAGATGGTCCAACTCTAGGCAAGTGCGCTTATTTTTTTCTCATACTGTTAAACCTAAGGACATACGTGCGTCCACGTACCCCATTATGTAGACCAGTCAAAATATTTTAAAGTCAACAATGCAGTGTCAAATTGTTGTTCAAAAAACGATAGGAAAAGAATCTGTGAAGTTAAATGAAAGTTAAGACAGCAAAGGCAAGCTAATACAACACATACCTGCCTCTCCCTTCACGTACTAAACATTCCACGGTTGCATTTTTTTCTCAACCAACATTGCAATCATGTAGACACACAAAGACACACGTGCCCAATCACACCGTTGAACCCACCTGTGCAGTAGCAGCAACTGTGATCCACAATCCATCTACAGTGATACCACCCACGCTTCATTTTTATACACACCTCGAACCACAATCGAGACTACATGTAGGCACCTTTGTCTATCATTCTTGCAGACTACACAACACAAAGACTGGAATGAGATTTAGAGAAGAGTAGGAGTGACAAGAGGAGGAGGAGGAGGAGTTGTACGTACACCCCCTCCCTTATTTGGCACACCTGCTGTGATCCTTCACCACGGTACGTCGCGGCTTCAGTACATCGCGTTTTTTTAATCCTAAGAATAAAAACATGTCAAAAACCATGCTGAAACTCGCAAGTGGAAGACGGGATAAAAAAAATTGGAGAAGTCAGAGCTCGCTTCTTCTTCGGCGCTGAACTGGGTGACACTCAGCGCTATGTTTCATGTAGATTATGATATAAAGGGCCGAGATGAAGGACATCTTTCCATTTCCAGTTTTGTTGCGTGGGAATTTCACATTGCGCACATCACCTGTGGAGAAAGTCTATTTTTTTGAGTCGCCGTTGAAAATGAAACCTATTGAGGGTCCTTGATATGCTAAAGGAGTAGCACACCATTGTCACTGGAAGACATTGCCAGCCCTCGTTACCTCAGCAGAGCCAAGAACATCATAGGGGACCCTTACCACCCTGGTCACAATCTGTTCCAGCTGCTGCCCTCTGGCAGACGCTATAGGTCCCACAAAGCACGGACAAATAGGCTTAAGGACAGTTTTTTCCCCACATCCATCAGAAATCTAAACTCGCGGTAACATAACACACATTCCCTTCTGCGGTAATATGAAAAGATGTTTGGGTGGTGATCTGCCTCCTACTAGTTGACTAAAGTAAGGTAAGTGAAAGACAGTGAGAGGTAAGCGACCTGTATCCAAAACAGCAGAATGCCAAATTACAAGTCCGTAACTTACACTTATTTAGGTCTTTTGCCGAGTAAACGTAGCTTATGGAGAAGCACCATCAATTTCTTCACACGCAGTTTCTGCGTGTGATGACAAGTAGGCTTTTTGTGTTGTGATAATGACGACAGGGCCTATGTCCGATTATGATTATGATTATTATGATAAATAAATTTACAATGTGGCATTCTTTTGTACATACTATATTTTCTCGCATGTTAGCCACCCCTGCCTATAAGCCCAAACCTTAAAGTTGTCTTTGAATCGTTGAATTTTAGAATTTCTTTCATATAAGATGGCCCCTGATACACAATTTTCCCTTTCATAATCATGGTTTTAATAGGGAGTACAAATGTGTTACTTTCAAGGGAAAATCTTAACAAAAATAATCATCACACGTGGTGTAACAATGACACTGTTCTGGTTAGACGCTGTTCCCCAGACATAGGATTCACACTGGTGAGATGCAGGCAGACCTTTGTTTCTGCCCAGAGAGCTAGCCATTGTTATCATCACTGCTGTCTACATCCCATCGGACGCGAAGGTAAGTACCGCTCTCTCCCTACTAATGGACACAAACAATCACCAGAACACCTACCAAAGTGCCACACACAAAAATGCAAGAGATTTTAATCAGGCAAATCTCAAAACTGTTCTGCCAAAATTTGACCAGCATGTGAAATGTGCAACAAGACAGGGTAAAACTCTGAATCATGTGTACTCGAACATTAAATTGCATAGAGACATACCCCGCTCACACTTGGGACAGTCAGATCATACCTCTTTGTTGTTGGCCCCAGCTTACACTCCCTTTAGCCGACAATCAAAGCCACAAGGGCGAAGCATTATCACCTGGCCTGACGCGACCCTCCACGGAATCCAAGACTGCTTTGAACAGACACAGTGGGAATCTTTCCACCATGAGGACCTGGGATCCTTCACAGACATGGTACTGTCTTACATCAAGTACTGCATGGCTACGATCACTGTGTAGAGACCATGCAGGTGTACCCAAACCGGAAACCATGGGTAACCAGCCAGGTCTGATCACTCCTCCTGGCCCGAGATGCAGCCTTCAGATCCGGTGACAGGGCAATCTTTAGCGCAGCTTGCTCCAACCTGAAGAGAGGCATTAAGGTTGCCAGAGCAGGCCATAATGGGAAGATAAAAGGGCAACTTGACGACCCCCGATCGATGTGGTAGAGCATATGGACCCTCACCAACTGCAAGGGCCGAGCTGCAACTCCTGCGGACTCAGATGCGGCACTGGCAGAGGACATAAACAACGTTTTTGCCCGCTTTGAGTCCCAAGCCCACCACCCAGTCACACCACCTCAAACTCTAGTACATCCCACACAAACAGGGAAGAAGCGCCACCACCCGGGGAGAACATGCAAACTCCACACAGATGGACATGACCTGTATTTGAACCCAGGATCCCAGAGCTGTGAGGCCGACGTGCTAACCACTCGCGGCACCGGGCCGCCCCAGACACGGTCATTTATTTCAAAATAGAGAATAGATAAAAGATAAAACGCTAAATGTATCTTACTTGTGCCTGTCACTCCTCGCTCAGGGCGTCACCATCTTACCCAGGGCGCCACCCTCTTACCTAATTAGACGTGCTCTGACTGGCCAGATGCGAGTAGATGTGTTTGTAGCATTTACCTGGTAAATCTATTGGGATTTGATGTCATGGTAAATTTTACCATGACATCAAATCCCAATAGATGTTAAGGCTGATCGAAGGTCTTGCGGTCGATCATTAAAATATCAGCCTTGATATCTGCGTAATGTGTATCTCATGCTATTATTGCACCCAGAAACTTGGTGAACACTATACCGCTACGGACACACTTCCTGGTTGTGCTTATGTTACTTCCTTTTTGAAAGGAAATTATTGCGCTTTTGTTATAATGGAATAAAACAAAATTCCGCTTTGATTTTTTTTCTTTTTATTTATTGTTCAAAAGTGACAACTATGGCAGTAATGTGAACCACCAAACATAAATCTAGATATTTCGACATTAGAAGCAATTTGGCTTCCACAACATCTTAAACTTCTGGTAAAAAAAAGTAATTAATTAAAAAGCATCAGGCTCTCCTCAAGATAGACTTATTTCCTTTTTCAAATTGAATAATTTGATATTTTGCATTTACAAAGACGGGCATATTAACTTCCTTGTGATATTGACTCTAATGGTGCTTGCAATGATTTTTCTTAAGTTTCCCTTCAAAGTAACGCATTTGTACTCCCTATTAAAACCATGATATGGAGGTGAACATTGTGAATCAGGGGTGGCTGATACGCGAGAAATAGTAAAATTCAACAATTTTAAGGGTGCGGCTTATATGTGGGTACATATGGTACAGTAATACCTCGACATACGAGTTCCCCGACATATGAGCATGAGATACAAGTAAAATTTCGAGCAAAAATGTATCTTGAGATACGAGACAAATTTTGATATACGAGCATGCAGCGGACGCGAGAGGCTGCTCATAAGAGCATCATGGGCACTGTCTTTCTGGTCGCAACTCCCTCGTGTAATGTCTCTACGAGCACTGGTCGGAGCGTTGCATTTTTTCAGTGATTTTTTTCCCGTTAGTCAGTGCTAATGGCGGAGCTTGTTTGCTAATACGAGAGGAGTACTACTTCCCGGCAGTGGTGTGCCGTCAGGGCCTTCAAGGCCTTCTCTGCTGACCTAAGAAATATCAGAATCACAGACTGATGTTAATTATATTTTGTCCATGAATACTTATTAAATAATTCCAAATTGTCTGTTAGCTTCCTTTCATTGCTTTTACCCCTGGTTGCACTGCTTCCAGATGTGTGTTTTCATATTGAAGCATTTAACCAATCATATTTCAGCCATTATTTGTTGCCAGGGTCAGAAATCTGCCTCAAGGCCTTCACTATCAGTTCTGCAGGCTCTGCTGCATTATACAAGCGTCAATAAGACTGTTGCTTTAACCAATCAGAATTCGATTTGGTGACAGCGAGGCCTTCTCAAAGGCGTAGGGATACATCATTGCCTTCTCGCAGGCGTAGGGATACGTCATCGCTTTCACCAACTATGATTGGCTAGTGATAGAGTGGACTAGACAGAGCTACCAAACTCTGGAGCGAGCTGCACAAGCAAATATATTGTTGTGTTGATTTAATAGTGGTTTTGTCAACCCGCAATGGCTGAAGGAGGAGAAGAAGAAATTGATGTGTTTGCAGATTTACTGTCAAAGCCATTTTCAAGACGGACTTTTCAAGAAAAAAAAGCTGGACATCATTAAGAAAGGTCGAACAACTCCAAAGCAAGCAAGCCTGTCACAACCGTGAACGAACATTTTCAGCACTAAATCGAATAAAAATGTATGCCAGAAATACGACAGGACCAGCTCGACTTTCAGCATTAGCTTCGATGGCGATAGAAAAGAAGGAGGAAAGAAAGGAGGATGGATATTGTGTACAGGTAAAAATGATTTTTGGTGAGTAAAATATGGCTATATTCCTAAATAATATTTCAAGTGTATGAGGTTATTATTGATGATTTTTTATGTGTTGCAGCTGTAGCTGCAGTAGAGGTTTTATAGCCATAACATATTTTTTGAGGGTTGGATTGATTCCTACAGCTGAAGGCGACACGAGGAAATTCACGGACCGCCACTGCTTCTCGGGCAAGTTGGCAAGTGGTCGTCCGTTATCCGATTGTGAGGATATTTGTGTGCATCATTTTCGGAATATTTCAAAGGGAAGACAAAAGCAGACAACCCTCGATAGGTTGCATATGAAAGTCAGTGTGGTGGCGGGGCAAATAGAGCCAACCCGGGAGAAGAAAGATATAAAATTGTAAAAAAATATATAATTAAGTTTAGTGTTGGATTAAACTTATTTTTGAGTGTGTCTGTATCGTAATCCAAGTTCATTTAAATTTATATATATATATATATATATATATATATATATATATATATATATATATATATATATATATATATATATATATATATATACATACATACATACAGCCGCTCCCCTACTTACGAACATTCGAGTTACGAACAACGGTACATATGAACATGTCTGCAAATTGCGTCAAAAAATGTTCGTAAGTTCGATTTTGTATTGCGCACCTTTTTCCGAGTAGTGCTTCTTTCCGCCGCTAATACCGACGCCTGGCGCTGTGAGAGCTCAGCTCACCTAGCAGCCACCTTCCTCTGCCCAGTTCGTTGCAATGCGGAAGTGCGTGAACGTAACTCCAGTGCGAAAAGAACCTTTTTCATTTGTATCATTAAATATCTCGTGCATCCATTATTGAATATGGTTGGTGAAAAGCGAAAGCCTTCTAGTGAGGGAGGTGCAAGGAAGAGGCAAGCCATTTCATTTGAAATGAGTGGCAATAATAACGAAGCTTGATGCGTGTCAGAAAGTGGTGAGCGTTGCACGTGAATACAACTTGAATCGTTCGACCGTCAGTACCATTTATAAACATAAAGATCGAGCAGCAGGACCCAAATATTGAACGTTGCACAAAGTTTGCAAATCAATTGAATGATGCCATACAGTGCTACCGCATCATTTATGATGAAAAAAAGAAAAGTGCAATCATCATTAGATAGCTTCTTTCGGCCAGTTTCTAGTAAATCTCTCTCTCTCTCTAATGTATGTATACAGTACTGTATGTATTCTCTCCATTTTATTAAATGTTTTTTTTCAGTACAAACCAGTGCGTGTTACTTATACCAGCCTTAAACATACAAATGCACTTATATAAACCTTCAATATACAGTGGTACCTCGTCATACGACCGCTCGTCATACAAAATGCTCGTCTTACGGGGGAAATTTCGATCGAATAATTCGCCCGTGAAGCGGTCAAAATTTTGTGATGCGACCAAGCCAGGTGGCCATGGCATTTTTTTTGCATATCTTTCATGTATAACAATATTTTCGAGCACCGGATGAGTTATTCAGACCAGGAAACGCACAACGGGAAAAGAGGGCTTTCTGGGTAAGTATACTCGTGCACACAACGCCGACAGGCAATGGCCCTCAGAATAAAACTTTACCCACAATCAATACATGGGTAAGCTCAGCTGCTGCATTTCCTGTTATTTTTATCTAATACGAGGAGTATTATATTACTTCTCGTTGGCTGCTCATAAGAACATCAGGGGCACTGGCTCGCAACAGTATCCCCGGTAGCAACTCTATCATAGGCGCCGTTCGAGGGGATGCGAACACAGATGCTACAAGCTAAAAGGAGCCACTAGCCAGCGCCCCCGAAGCTCCCATGAGCAGCGGGGATATCGCTGATAAAAGACTGCTGCTCGTTGGCTGCTCATAAGAACATCAGGGGCAATGGCTCGCAACAGCATCCCTGGTAGCAACTCTATCATAGACGCCGTTCGAGGGGATGCGAACACAGATGCTACAAGCTAAATATATATATATATATATATATATATATATATATATATATATATATATATATATATATATATATATATATATATATATATATATATATATATATATATATATATGTATGTATGGGCCCTGTGATTGGCTGGCCGCCAATCCAGGGTGTTTCCCGCCTCTGGCCTGAAGTCAGCTGGGATATGCTCCAGCACCCCCGCGATCCTATTTATTCAATATTCTCCCTACCTTTCCCAGAGTTGAAGAAGCAGTCCATCTCTACACTGGAGCGTGAGTGGGACACGCACAATGCAGAACTGGGGACAAGACCCTCTTGTGGTGGGCTGCAGTTGTTGGTCCGGACCAGACACCAGCCGGGTCGCTCACTTGGCCTCTCCAGTAGCTCCACTGTTTGGCCTGGGGAAGAGAGACAAAGAATGGTTGTCATTTTTTTCCAAGATGGCGCCGTCACGCGGCAGCCTGTGACAGTAGCTCTGTCCACTCTTATTTGTTTTTCGTGTTTTACAGCCTTTCTATCTTTTTTTTCTAACATTTAATATTTCTTAATACATTCCTTTTTACTTTACTTTGTACTTTATACTTTTTACTTTAATATTTTTACAACTTTCTTTGTTCTGTTAGCCTGACTTCTTTCTGCTACTTCTTTTTTGGAACCATTCAGCCATGCCTACGCTGTCATACACATGGGACTAGCTGTGAACAATACTCAGCAGAATGAGCAACACCTCAATGCCGCTGGAAATCCGGAGCTGGACAAAAGTGCCGGGAGAAGAAGCAACGCTTCAGACCAACCATTCCATTTTGGGATAAGATGGAAGAGCTGTCGGCGCTTACCAGGCCGGAAACGGAGTCAAGGGGTTCTGCTCTGCTACTGTTGATTCTTCAGCTCCAGACAACTGAGGAACTGTGCTGATAAGCTTGGAAGAGTGACTCTGCATATTTTCAACCTCGGTCACAGTCTGCAGAAGTTCCCCATCTTGTGGAAGATTTCCTGTGTGGGGTTCCAGTTTTATCCAACTCTACAACGTCTTTTCTTGTGCCTGTATCTGTTTTTGCTACTGCAACACGTTTTGTGTTTTTGCTGCTTTTCTGTCAATGATTTGATTTAATGATTCTTAATGATCCCATATACTTTGTACTTTGTGCTTTTTGCTTTGTTGTTCTGCGGCCTGTGAGACTGTATTGTCTAACTTGTAACTATGCCTTTCCTGTATCTGCATTCTCGACCTCTTGCTACTGTGACAATGAAATTTCCCGAATACGGGATGAATAAAGTTATCCAATCCAATCCAATCCATTAGTAAACACGCAATCACAATTTGACAAGGACATGTGCATAGATGCTAACCGGTGCTGACAGAGATCTCACTGCTACATCCTGCTGTGAAGTTCTGCAGGACCACCGTCAACTCACAACCACCAGAGAGCTGCAGACAGGAAGACAGTCATGCATTTGCATGAGGCTTCGAAATGATCACTGAGCATAGCAGGAGAAATATCATGCATGGATGAATTAATACTTGATATCTTAGCAAGTTCAAAAACAAATGAACAAAAATGTCACATTGAATTTTCTAAAATCATGACTTTGAGTTATATAAATGATGATTCATTTAGCTTTGGATCTCAGTGAGCTAAAATGGGAAAACATAATTGGAATGCACATACAGTAGAAACTTAAAGTGAGGTATTGAATCCAACACAATACAGTCATACCTGATACAAGATTAATGTGTTCCGGGACTGAGCTCGTATGTTGATTTACTCGTATTTTAAATCAACGTTTCCCATAGAAATGAACTAAATACAAATTAATTTGTTCCCACCCTTTGAAAAAAACTTGATATTACAATGGAGAAACATATTTTCATTGGTTGTAATTCACCATCTACTAACAGAGTTACAAATAACTAGTGGTTCTCATCTCATTTTCTGAACCGCTTTATCCTCACTAGGGTCGCAGGGGGTGCTGGAGCCTATCCCAGCTGACTTCAGGCCAGAGGCGGAGGACACCCTGAATCGGTGGCCAGCCAATCGCAGGGCACGAGGAGACAAACAACCATTCATGCTCACACTCATACCTAGGGGCAATATAGAGTGTCCAATCAGCCTACGATGCATGTTTTTTTAGAATGTGGGAGGAAAGTGGAGTACCCGGAGAAAACCCACCCAGGCCCGGGGAGAACATGCAATGGACCGACCTAGATTTGAACCGAGGTCCCCGCACTGTGAGGCCGACGCGCTAACCACTCAGCCGCCCAGCCACCCATATAACTAGTGGTTATGATGTTTAATAGTAAAATGAGGCATTATTCAATACAGCGGGGAGTTCGCGGATGAGAGAGAGAGAAAGAGAGAGAGAGACAGAAAGAGAGAGAGAGGGACAGAAAGAGAGAGAGACAGAAAGAGAAAGAGAGAGAGACAGACAGAAAGAGAGAGAGACAGAGAGAGAGAGAGAGAGAGAGAGACTCGACGGATGCGCTCGTAATGTAACAAACTAACTTAAATGAACTTAGATTCCTATAACCACTTAAAACAAGCTTTAATGATACGTGACACTAAATTTAAACATTATTGTGCAATAACCAAGGCAAATAGGTTAATATATTCCACCGCGGCTTTCGAGGCGAACATCCTGCCTCTCCATGCGTATTGGTGAGCCAGCTCAGTCATGCGTACACTACATGTTTTTCGAATATTTCATGCTTAATATCGATTGTCATCATACGCCTTTTCTTCGCACTACCCTTCATTGCACCGGCTTGCTTTGGACCCATCGTGTTTCCCTTATATCTGCACTGACTAACGCAAAAAAACACGGAAAAAATGAAACGCTCTGCCCAGTGCTCGTAGAGATCTTTGCACAAGGGAGATGTGGCGAAAAAGACAGTGCACTGAAATCATAAGCAGCCTCTCGCGGCCTGGCCACCTGGCAGTCTCATATGCTCATATCTCAAAATTTGTCTCCTATCTCAAGGTAAATATTTGCTTGGAATCTCAAGGTAAATATTTGCTTGGAATCTCAAAGTAAATATTTGCTCGGAATCTCAAATTCCTTGTATGTCGGGGCACTCGTATGTCAAGGCATTACTGTACCTAATACAGTAATCCCTCAAATATCACGGATAAAGTAGACATGGCATCGACTTTCTCTCTTCTTCTACTGCGCTGAGTGCCACCCATTTCAGCGCCGCAGAAGAAGCTGTCCCCTAACTTTTACCATTTCTCATCTGCTGTCTTCCACGTGTGCGTTTCAGCGTGAATTTTGCCATTTTTATATACTACTATATATATATATATATGCCTTTAAGACTTATAGCTGGTTTAATCTGGATTTTTTTAACTTTTAAATACCTTCATCAAAAATTACCTATTGGGTAAAGCACACCTTTTGATCACAACCATTCATGCTCCCACTCATACGTAGGCACAATTTAGAGTATTCAACCAGCCTACTCTGCATGTTTATGGGATGTGGGAGGAAACCAGAGAACATAGAGAAAACTCGTGCAATTCTGGGGAGAACATGAAAACTCCATAAGTGAGGACAATGCGCTAACCACTCGCTCACTGGGACGCCTAGTGATTTTTATATACTGTATATCAGTGGCGGGCCGTCAGGGCCTTCAAGGCCTTCTCTGCTGGCCTAAGAAATATCTGAATCATATATTATATTTTGTCCATCAATACTTATTATTCCAAATGGTCTGTTAGCTTCCTTTCATTGCTTTTCCCCCTGGTTGCACTGCGTCCAGATGTGTTTTCATATTGAAGCATTTAACCAATCACATTACAGCCATTATTTGTTGCCAGGATCAGAAGTCTGCCTCAAAGCCTTCACAATCAGTTCTGCGGGCTCTGCTGCATTAAACAAGACTCTTGCTTTTAACCAATCAGATTTCGAGTTGGCAACCCCACAATGCTTTTTCGCAGGCATTGCCATTTTGCTGGCTTGGGGATACGTCATTGCTTTCACCAACTATTATTGGCTAGCTATGGAGTAGGCGGGCAAAGCAAGAGTGAGGCAGTCAGACTAGCAAACTCCACCCACAATGACCGACACAGGAAACCAAATGGATTTGGTTGCAGATTTGCTGGCAAAGCCATTTTCCAGACGGACTTTTCCAGAAAAAACGGACATCATTAAGAAAGGGCGGTCAACTCCGAAGCTAGCAAGCCTGTTACAGCCGGGAAAAGGGTGTGTTCGCCACTTTCAGTGCGCTAACTACAAAGAGCTACCAAACTGTATTTGGAGCTAGCTGCACAAGCAAATATATTGTTGTGTTGATTTAAAGCCGTTTTCAAGACGGACTATGCCAGAAATATGACAGAACAGGCTCAACTTTCATCATTAGCTTCGATGGCGATAGAAAAGAAGGAAGAAAGAAAGGAGGATGGATATTGTGTACAGTTAAAAAGGATTTTTGGTGAGTAAAATATGGCTATATTCCTAAATAATATTTCAATTGTGGGCCCGGTTCTGATATCTGAAAAGCTCCAGTGTTTGTATTTAAGATCCAGTGTTTGTATTTAATCACTAAATGCTGCTAGGAAGTGGATTTTACCCCATTTTACCCCAGTTTAATTTTTGCACTTTCACCATTGATGTCCATCACTGTCTTTTCCCGGGGAAATCACCCACCTGGCCTGGTTGTAATGTCTCAAAAGCTCCAGTATTTGTATTCAATCAATAAATGCTGCAAGGAAGTGGATTTTACCTCATTTTAGTGCATTTTTTGCCGTTTCACGTATGGACGTATATGGACGTATCGACGTTCATTGCTGTCTTTTACCGGGGAAATGATACTCCGGGCTCAGTTCTGATGTCTAAAAAGCTCCAGTATTTGTATTTAATCAATAAATGCTGTTTTCGGCTGGATTTTACCCCATTTTCGGGCAATGTTTGCCCGTACGCCATTGACGTTCATCGCTGTCTTTTTCCGGGAAAATCACCCCCCTGGCCTGGTTTTAATGTCTGAAAAGCTCCAGTATTTGTATTTAGTCATGAAATGCTGCTAGGAAGTGGATTTTACCCCATTTTTGTACATTGATTTATTGATTATTTTGTATGTGTCACAGCTGTCGCTGCAGTAGAGGCTTTATAGCCATAAAATAGTTTTTAAGGATTGGATTGATGCATTGAAGGCGCTACGAGAAAATGCATGGACCGCCACTGCTGTATATGTTTTTCTTGTATAGTGGTACCTCTATGTGCGAAATTAATTGGTTCCAGAACTTGTTTCGTAACTTGGATTTTTTGTAAATAAAGCTTTATTTTATGTGTAAATTCTCTAATTCGTCTCACGATCCTAAAAAAAACCGACCATCTAATCCCTTTAAAAATGAGAGAAATAATGAGAAAATGATATTAATGCATGCTGGTGTTACGTCTTAGGCAACGTCGTGTGTGGAAACGTAGAGTGGACCCAAATGCAGGGAAGCAGGCAATAGGATGGAGTGCTCAAAACTTTAATTCTGTAGGCAGGAGGGTTAGAAAATAACAATGACTTGGCGTCAAATAACAAAATCAAACCTGATATGGAAAATACGGGGAAGCGAGGAACGTGGAAACATGGAGCATGGAAATGTGGAAACAAAGCAGGCGATCCAACATTGACAAAAGAACCATGTGGGATTTAAAGAGACAGAAAACGGACCTGAATGTCAATCAAACGCAGCTGGTCAACGAGAGGAAAAGGGAAGCCAGGAGGGATACACGAGGCGAAAAGCGAACATGCGAACACACGGAAAAATGAATAACAAAACCTAACCAAACCTAAAAAATGGAAAATGTTTTGCAGGTGTAAAAAAGACACTAACATTAGGTAACAGACAAAGCACATGAACACATGAACATAAACAATTTCACTTTATGAATTCAACACAACATTAAATAGAATGTGTAATTGTTTTTATTAGCGTTTTTCTTTTTTCAGATTTTTTTGCATTTAATTTTATCATCCGTTTTATTAATTGCCACTGCTTTTTATCTGTTTGGTTTAACGTTCCCTTCGGCGCTGCTTTTTCAGAAATTAACGAGTCGATCACTGAATCTCCTGCAATTTCTTGCCCCTCTATCCAAAGGCGACCACTCTAAGGTGTAGTCTCCCTTTCGCCTGAAGACAGCTGGGTTAGGCTCCAGCAACCCCACAACCCTTTTGATGATGCGCGGTATGGAAGATGAATAAATGATGAAACATTCGTAAGTAGCCGTACCACTGTATCACGGTATTAAAGCCATATTGGTTGCTTCAACATACATTTTCGAAAAATTCTTATGACCCATGATTGTTATGTTGCTACAACCAATGCTCATGTAGGCTCTGTGTAACTTTAACACAACTGTTAACTCATTTTACTTTACACAACTAATCAAAGGTCCCATTCGACTTACTACTTCTTCTGAAACATGCATAGATCTGATCTTTTCCAATAAGTGTGAGAGGATCCAAAAGAAGTTCAATATGATCACAGGTTCGTCAGACCGTAACCTCACCCTGTTCTCAAGAAAACTATTTAAAAATAGATACTCATGCGATCAGAAAACCATGTCATAGAGGATGAGAGTTCAGTAATACCTTGACATATGAGTGCCCCGACATACGAGCAATTTGAGATAAGTAAAATTACGAGCAAATATTTACCTTGAGATACGAGACAAATTTTGACATACGGGCAAAAAGTCAGGTGGCCGACGTGAAAGGCTGCTTATGAGAACAACATGGGCACTGTCTTTCTCACCACAACTCCCTTGTATGAAGATGCCTTCCAACAATGGGCAGAGCGTTGAGGGAGGAGGTAGAAGGGGGGACCGCCTCGCTACAAAGGAAATCAAACATGTTAGCGAAGTGGCAAGAGTTTTCTGGTTTTATGGAAAAGAGGCACCCGAACAGGTTGGCTAGTGGTCATGCGTTATCCGATTGTGAGCGCCATTTTCAGAATATTTTGAAGGGAAGACAAAAGCAAACAACCCTCGATAGGTTCATTTTAAAAACTCCAGCTATAAGTCAGGGTGGAGGTGGGGCAAAAAGAGCCAATAAAGGTAAAAAAAAAAAAAAAAAAATTAGAAGTTTAGTGTAAGGTTAGATTGAACTTATTTTTGAGTGTGTCTGAGCATTTTTTTTCCTTGAGATACAAGACAAATTTGAGATACGAGCATACGAGATGGTTCCCAATGCAGCCAGCCGGGTGGCCGAGTATGCGAGAGGCTGCTTAGGATAACAGCATCACTGTGTCTTTCTCGCCACATCTCTCTCGCGGAAATTAATCGAGCCATACAGGTTGCATTTTTTACTGGAGATAGCGTGACCGAGTTGATAATCTGCGAAAAAGCCAGCGGAGTCTACATGGACTTATAGCAAGCATCTGAAAAAGACACCAGCAAAACCCATCAAAGTGAGTCATGGCTGGTTCAATAATTTTCAAAATACGAACTGGGATACACTTGGTTCTGAGGCATGGATAAGCAGCAAGTTCCGACTCAAAAGCCGTGGTGGAATACAATAACATCTTCCCTCGGTTATCGCACAAGGTTTAAATTTAGTGTAACGTAAGATTAAAACTTTTTTTAAGTGCGTGTATAGTAATCTTCACTTAGGGGGGTGCTGGAGCCATTTAAATGGAAATGAAAGTTTATGTTATGTTACGAGTGCTTTGCCGCCTGTCAAGTCTCTCTCCTGTTCTCTCCTGTTCTCTCTCTCTCTCTCTCTCTCTCTCTCTCTCTCTCTCTCTCTCTCTCTCTCTCTCTCTCTCTCTCTGTCTCTGTCTCTCTCTGTCTCTCTCTGTCTGTCTGTCTGTCTGTCTGTCTGTCTGTCTGTCTGTCTGTCTGTCTGTCTGTCTGTCTGTCTGTCTGTCTGTCTGTCTGTCTGTCTGTCTGTCTGTCTGTCTGTCTCTCTCTCTCTCTATCCCTCTCTCCCTCTCTCTCTCTCTCTCTCTCTCTCACTCTCTCACTCTACATCTCTCTCTATCGTCTGTGGTAACCCGCTGCCATCTGTACTGAATAATGTCATATTTTAGTATAGTAGCTCACAGTGGCGGGTGGTGCATTTTCTGGTAGCGCCTTCAACGTATCAATCCAACCCTCAAAAACTATTTTATGGCTATAAAACCTCTACTGCAGCTACAGCTGCGACACATAAAAAAATAATCAATAAATTAATGCACAAGAATGGGGGAAAATCCACTTCCTAGCAGCATTTCATGATTAAATACAAATACTGGAGCTTTTCAGACATTAAAACCAGGCCAGGGGGTGATTTTCCCGGGAAAAGACAGCGATGAACGTCAATGGCGTACGGGCAAACATTGCCCAAAAATGGGGTAAAATCCAGCCAAAAACAGCATTTATTGATTAAATACAAATACTGGAGCTTTTTAGACATCAGAACCGGGCCCGGAGTATCATTTCCCCGGTAAAAAGACAGCGATGAACGTCGATACGTCCATACGTGAAATGACAAAAAATGCACTAAAATACTAAAATTAGGTAAAATCCACTTCCTAGCATCATTTATTGATTGAATACAAATACTGGAGCTTTTGAGACATTACAACCAGGCCAGGGGGGTGATTTTTCCCGGGAAAAGACAGCGATGGACGTCAATGGTGAAACGCCAAAAATTAAACTGGGGTAAAATCCACTTCCTAGCAGCATTTTGAAAGCAATGACATGTCCCAGCCAGCAAAATGCTAACGCATATAAAAAATCATTGTGGGGTTGCCAACTCGAAATCTGATTGGTTAAAAGCAACAGTCTAGTTTAATGCAGCAGAGCCCGCAAGAACTGATTGTGCAGGCTTTGAGGCAGATCTGATCTGGCAACAAATAATGGCTGAAATATGATTGGTTAAATGCTTCAATATGAAAACACACATCTGGAAGCAGTGCAACCAGGGGGAAAAGCAATGAAAGGAAGCTAACAGAACATTTGCAATAATAAGTACGTATTGATGGACAAAATATAATATGATTCAGATATTTCTTAGGCCAGCAGAGAAGGCCTTGAATGCCCTGACGGCCCGCCACTGGTAGCTCATAACCACTGGATAGGTATTTGTTACTTTTTGAGTAGGTAGTGAATTAGAACAAATAAAAATATGTTTTTCCATTGTAATGTCGTGTTTTTTTTCAAAGGGTGGGAACAGATTAATTTGTATTTAGTTATTTTCTATGGGGAAATTGATTTGAGATACGAGTATAGTGACATACCTGTTCGGTCCCGGAACGCATTAAGCTCATATCTCAAGGTATTACTGTAGTACGGATGTATCATTTCTAAAATACCACCAAAAATATTATAAATAATCCATATAGGAGAGTCTCTTTCCTGAACCCTGGAAGTGCTCTGTCATAACACCGGTCTTTAAATCAGCAATAACCAGCAACTTCAGACCTATAAGCAACCTTCCAGCAGTCTCAAAAGTTTTGGAGAAGATAGTAGTGGAGCAAATTGTGGATCACATTAATAGAAGTCCATACACCCGGAACAGGCTGCAATTTGGCTTTAGAAAACATTATTCTACTGAGATGGCAGTTTGCTTTCTCGAAAACATGAAATCAGAGCTAGATGAAGGCGGTGTCATTGGTGAGGTTTTCATTGATCTCAGAAAAGCATTTGACACCATCAACCACCAGATACTGGTAACCAAACTAGTACTTTTAATTTCTCACAATGTAGGCTAAATCTGATTCAATCATACATAACTGTAAGATCACAGTGTGTCAGGATACAAAACACCAAATTTACATCATGGAATAACAGTCTTGGTGCACTTAGTCAGTACTAAGTCCACTGCTTCTTCAGTCTTTTCTTAAATCTGCCAACTTTTTGTCCTTCGTTTGTACCCTGCCAAATGTACGCTGATTATGCTCTTCTATATGACCATGCGAAAGATAAAAAACATTTTGTACGAGAGAGAACTGACAGATGCTATGACCAGCATGCATCACTGGCTTGAAAAATCCCAACTGTATTTAAACACATTTAAGACTGACTGTATGTGCTTCTCAAAAAGAGCGACAACTGACAGTGATCCCAACGTTTTTTTTTGCCCAAGGTAAAACATTCAATCTATTCCAAGAATTTAAATACCTAGGAATCACTCTTCACACAACTTCTCTTTAAATAACAATGAAATAAAACAACACTATGAATAGAAATAAATTTAATTTGTCGAACTTTAGGTTCATTAGAAACAATCTAACTCCTGAGTCAGAAAAAAACTGTATTTTGACACCATGATCATATCACACGTCTTACTGCCTAACAAATTAGTCATCGGCCTGCAAGACAACAATAAAACCCATTGAAACCATTTATAAGCAAGCTCTGAAAGTATTGGACAGAAAACCAGAAATGTACCATCACTGTCAAATATACAAAAAAACAAAAAGAAAAAAAACACCTGAACTGGGACAATACTCTTAAATATGCTGATGCCATCTTGGTTTACAAATCTTCCATCACAATGCCAAGAGATCAACAAGAGCTGTTTCTAGAGGTGACTGTGTAGTTCCCTTCAGAAAGAGTGCATTTAGCCAAACCATATTCTGTTCGTGCCTCACATACCTGGAACTCAATGCCAAATACCATATGTGAACTCCTGTCTCTGAACCTCTTTGCCTATCATCTTAAAGCCTGGCTACTGGATGAACAACAATATCACAACACTGCCTAGACCTGTACTATTTGTGCATGTCTCATCATTTCTATGCTGCTTTTTCGTCTTTTGTCCTTACTTTTTGCACCAGTGAATCGTAATATAACATAAACAAATTTAAAAGAACTTGGATTACGATGCAGACACACTCAAAAATAAGTTTAATCTAACCTTACACTAAACTTAATTCTAATTTTGTTTTACATTTATATACCATTCTTCCAGCCGGGTTGGCTCTGTTTGCCCCGCAACCAACCTTACTTTTAGTATCGATGGGCTGTTTGCTGTTGTATTCCCTTCAAAATATTCCGAAAATGATGCACACAAATGTCCTCACATTAGGATAACGCACGACCACTTGCCAACGAGAAGTAGTCTTGAATTAGCGATCTCTCCGCAAATGGGAGCTAACAGGCTAAGGGGGAAAAACAACTGAAAAAAAGAGGTAGTTGCGACCAGAGATATTACAAAGAGGGAGTTGCTAGCCAGTGCCCCTGATGTTCTTATGAGCAGCCAACGAGAAGTAATATATACTCGTAGCGATCGCTCCGCCATTCGCGCTGAGTGACAGAAAAAAACACTTGTAGATATCTGTTATACACGAAAGAGATGCGGCAAAAAAGACAGTGAGCTACAATGATAAACAGCCTCTCATGTCTTGGCCACCTGGCTTTCTCGTATCTCTAATTTTTTCTCGTATCTGGAGATAATTATTTGCTCGAAATTTTACTTGTGTCTCGAAATGCTCGTATGTCGGGGTGCTCGTATGTCGAGGTACCACTGTATTGGGATTTGCTGCCATGGTAAATGCTACAAACGCATCTACTCGAATCTGGCCATTCAGAGCACGTCTAATTATTGGGTCTATTGGGATGTGCTGACATGGTAAACGCTACAGACAAATGTATAAAGGCTATCACCTTCCAGTTTCGTGCATGTTGTCTTTTTATGCGTATATAAGACGTATCCTCGTTTCAGTCATCATTTTTTGTCTGACAAATGTGGCTTATATGCAAGTAAATACGGTATATGTTCATTAATATGTGCTGTCCGTTAAATAAATAAACCCTGACTGCAAACAGAGTCACAAGATGCAAAGCTAAAATGAACTTTTAAGACCATGTCTAAAAAAGGATCCAAATAACGTGTTTCTCCTTTAGAAATATTAGCAAGAGAGTGTGTTAATATGTGCAATCAGGTGCTCTTTGCTGGGCTTAAGGTCTCATAGCAACAGCCAGCAGGTCAAGCTACCTTACATCTGGAGGTTACTTTATACCTGACAACAACACAAAGGTATCTTGACATATTTTCGTTACCTCTTCTATGTTAATTGTTGTAACCTAATTTTCCATACACCACAATAAATGCCTACTCCAGGATAGGCTAACTAGCATTTCTGTTATATTCTTTCTTAAGCATTTTATCATTCTATGCTATCCTTTGTATTTCATTCATCTGCTTTCTTCACTGCTCTCCTCATAAGGGAGACTGGATATTAGACAACTTAGACACCAGTTATCACTGGGCATGTATAAATAAAAAGTCATTCAGATTTATGAAAAACTTCTTTAAATCTAATAATTAGATATTTTAAAATGTGGCCAGATAGAAGTGTTAAGTTTAACAATTGCAATTTATTTGTAATCAAGATGCAAAGGTTGTTAACATCACTGGCTGTGGTGTTGTCAAGGTTCTTCAAAAAGTGTCAAATAATGCACGAGAAAGTTAGTTACAAGTTTAGAACTCTTCTTTTTTAAAAGCTTTAGATCTGCCAGGCTTACAGTACTTTTCAGTTTTTGTTTTTTTCGTTCATGTCACGTTGACAGAGCATCAATGTTGAACAATTTTGTCCTCTTTTGTCGAGCTACAGTTTTGATCGAACTGCTCTGTTTGTTGTCAGTGGGTGTTCCTTATTGTTATCTGTCATGTGATCGTGCGCAAAAGGAAGCACATGTGCACAAGCCACCGGCTTGTGAGGGTCATATGCTTCAAGGGTGCAGCGTGACACCACCACAGTGAATGAAATTGCTCGCTTCACAATAACACTATTGATTTTACTTATTGCGCTTGGGGTTTTCTGTACAGCAAGTCACTTAAATCACCACTGCACATGTTTGTGTTGTTGGCTGATGTATGGAGTTTGCTGCAAAATCTGTTTTTGTTTAACAGCAAAAGCAGCAAGCATATAAATGAATGATTAGATGAGCACATCATGATAGATGGGAGGTTTCCAGAAATCTCGGAAAAGTCTAGGTTTGTCACGCCAATGATGAAGTGTTTGTCCAACTATGACCTCACATGTGAGATAGTCCATGTTACCCATCATGACAGCCACTCTTAAACAGTCACATGACCAGGTGTAGAGGCGCAAAAATCCCGTCAGCGCCCCTCAAGTATCAAACTACTGCTGCCATGGCAATTCTTTCAGGGAGCGAAGAGTTGGCACAACAACCATAGTCAATAAAGACAAGAAAGTCACGATGTTATCCACACTACTTAATCTTTTGAGTGCAAATAAACCAGGCTAATAGTGTTAAAACATCAATTTTTGCTTGATTAATTGCTTTTGACAATGCACAGGCGCACTTAAAATTTACATTTTTACAAAACTTACTTTCTTTATCTTTGGGCATTGTCATTGTATGTAACTTATACATTGGTCAATACATCTTTACTTTTTCTTAGTATGTCCATGATTGACCATCCTTCTAACTATCCCTTTCCTACAACTCTACTTTCTTAGCCATTTAGTTACTTAAAAACATAATTGTTCATGTACACCTACAGCCGAAGGTTCTGAGACACTTCATCATTATATATGATCAGAAACTGTGCCAAAACCTTCGACCGTGAGTGTAGTTCTGTAATGCGTTCACCCGACACTCCACTGGCCTACCATGGTATCTCTCCCAATGACTGATAGTGCAAGTTCATAAGTTAAAAATACCAGCAAATGTGCACACTCTTAAATATACTGTGTATTTACACAAACCTGCTGGTAATGTTTTCAGAAGCAATTAAAACATTCAACTTTTGACTGAACATTATTGTTAAAATAAAAAATAAAATAAAAAACTGTACCTGCTGCAAAATAGGGCAAAACCCAACACAAACCCGTCTGGATGTTCAGATTTGACTCAGGACATCTTGCAGAGGTTGTGGCTATTGGCTTGCTTCCTGTCTCTGCATTTGTCTTGCCAAACGCGCACACCCGCCCTGTTAATCTGCCGCATTAATCTGCCCCCTCAGACGCATCATCTTGCACTTTTACCACTTGCTAAGTGAATGTCAACATGGCCCTAAGATACAAGTTAGCATGTTTTCAATAATTTATATTGCTTTTCTTTGAAAATATAAGATCTTTGGGAATTTGAATACAAAAAAGCTATGTTGCACTCATTTTAGTAATGCAGATTTAGTAAAACTACAACTTGCAAATACATATATGTATAAATCATGTCCTTAAGTGTATGACTAAATAATGATCAACAAAGTTATTACTGCTATTTTTTTTTATGACTAGTTTAGAAAACTAAACTTTTTTTTTTAATTATTCAGGCGACACGCTATTTTTTAGGACGGTTTTCAAACAAATTGACTTAAATCATTAGTAACTTGCTGTCACTTCCAGCACAGTTTAATGCTGTCAAAGAGTAATGGTATGGACCAAAATTACATTGTTTACGGTCAACTACCCAGCTAATAGTTGCACTAGCCCATGTACTCACTCTGTTGCTCTCTTTGAACAATTTAAATCTCATCCACTTTTGCATGTCCAGCATTCCCCGTTGTTGTTCGTCTTCTTTGACTAGCAACCACTATTGGCTGCACAAACACGCCCTCATGATTGCTTTCTCACTTGCTCACTCGCTCGCTCTCTGACTTGATGAACAAACTGCAGCAGTGTGTTTGACTGAAGCAGCACTATGCTGCTGGTTATTCGTGTGATACAAAAGTCATACGTACCACAGATGGTTGGTGTGAAACACTCAATGCATTTGATTCATGAGAACACATGCAAACCATTTCAAGGAAGATCAAAACAGAAGTTGGACTCACACACATTTAGAAAAAACATAACTTCTTCCTCAATAGAAAAACACATGACGTTTCATTGACTTTTAATGTCAAAGAAAGAAGTCTGTCCATGGCAAAAAAAGAACATAAGCAAACTTTGGTTCGATGCCAAAAAAGCAAACATTTCCAAATTTAAAATGACCAGTTAATTTTTTTCATAAAGTTGATCATTCACTAAAAATCATTTTAAAGTTGGGTACGAATAACAAAACAGTCATATAAACTCTCCACGTTATATATCGATAAATCTCCCTCTCCCTGTTCTCTAGGTTAGGTTAGAACTTTATTTCATCCCGTATTCGGGAAATGGATGTTGCGCCCAATCAGTCGGTGCGCCTTGTGTATGCACTAAATTCAAAATTCTGTATGACCCTGACCGCTTGGCTGACTGGTTTCATTTCTTGTCGACGCACTACTTACTTTTCTCTTCGTCAAATGAGCAGAGTTACGTGTCGATTTGGAATGTATTGTGGATGCTTGGCCTAACATGTTAGCGAGCAAGGCGAGCTGTTGCCTAGGTTGGTCGCCATTACTTTTACGAAAGCACACGGTGACAACTCTGACAGTGAGATGGAACACAGCGTGTTGGACGGCGAACCCGTCCACTTTGCCAAACTCTTTATGTAAGATACAGAGATTGAGGACTACGATGGATGTTTGGATGCATGCTAGCATATGTTTCATGCTAACATTACCTATTGCACCCATTGACCCGGAGCCCCTAGTCTATGGTTTAAATATAGAATTGCACCTGCAGAAACAGGATCCTATGAGGTGATGCACCCTATAGGTGTGAAAATACTGAAAGTTGTCTACAAATACATCATCAGCATTCATGATTAAATGTTTATTTTTGGTACAGAACAACGCACCACCTAACTGCTCTGTTGCACGATGCCACCTCAACAACAGTTACCATCTCACTAAATTTTAGAGTAAATGAGTTTACTATTCGCTCTTTCAATAAGAATGAGGCTAAGATTACTAAAAGGTCTTCCATCACTTTTAGTAAGATGATAGAGAGGATTGTTACGTCTCATAAGAAATCTGTGAGGGACCTACTTAGGGCATACGGCCAAAGAATAAAATAGCCTTGGATGTTGATCTTGGAACTTATTTATTGTTATAGTTTAGGTATAACATCTACATCCAATGTAAATTATCAACACAGGCCTAGAGTTCCCTCTAGCAGTTCAGTGTAAAAATAAGAGGTTGAATTATATATTGTGTGTATAATTTAACACAAGTCGCACTGGAGTATAAGAAACTCGCAAGTGGTAGGAGTTGAAAAATGGCAGAAGTCAGGGCACCGCTTTTATTCAGCGCTGAATTGCGTGACACGCAGCCAGAAGAAGCTAAATTTCACCATAGAAGAAGAATGAGGCACCGAATAATACAAACAGCCGAGGAGGACGTCTTCTCGCCATTTCTTTCATTTTCTTTGGATTACATTTCACATCGCGCCCAGAAAGACTTCGTCGAGCCTATTTCCAGCATTGTTTGGATTTTGAATCGCCGATTAAAATGCCTCCTGTGCGTCCTGCCTCATCTAAGGCATCATAAATGAATCTACGATCCGTTACATTAAGAAGGAAGAGGCGAACATTCAAAAGACGGCCACAATATCCTTTTCCTTTTCCAAGAACACCAAGGGAGTGATAACCCTAAGGAATAAAATCTTCATTAAAATGGAGAATGCCCTATTGGTCTGGATCTAAGACTGTAGGGAGAAGAAGATTCCTCTGGATAGGAACATAATTAGAAGCAAAGCCAAGATCTTTTACGATAGCTTCGCTCCTGAGGAAGAAAAGGAAGATGTACCTTAGCCTTGTTCCAGTGCCGGAAGTGAGACTCATGATTTTATTGCAAGCAACGGCTGGTTTGAACGGTTTAAGAAGAGGAATGGTCTACAAAGTGTTTTGAGGTATGGGGACGCCTCCTCGGCAGACCAAGAGGCAGCAAAACGATACGTCAAGGAAGAGTTTCCTCACATAATTCAAGAGAATGGTTGGTTATTAACATGTGCGGATCATCATTATTTGTGGGAATGACGTCCTCATGCTTTAAAAAAAACAAAAAACAAAGCCTTGCTGCCTGTCTACAGGATGAGCAACAGGAAAGCCTGGATTACGAAAGCCCTCACAAAGGACTGGTTCTTAAACTGAAGCGAAGCTGTACCTCGCTGAAAGGGGGCTGCCCTTCAAGGTCTAGGAATGTGCAGAAGGACTTGGATGAAACCTCCAATTAACGTGTTTTTTTTACTGAATTTATATCAAGTGGAGAGAAACTATTTTTTGCTGTGACTACGGTATTTAGAGTATTTTAAATTTTTTATATATAGATTATATTTATATATAGATTATCTTTACCAAATTTTCTCGCATATTAGCCGCCTCCGCGTATAAGACGTACCCTTTAAATGGTACTCGATTCTAAATACAAGTACGTACTACAATGTGCTGCCAATTTTTTATATTTTGTATTTTATCCTTGCGTTTAAAGTAGTAGCCATTTGGAGATCAAGCAGAACAGTACGTGACAGAAGAAATAGAGAAAATAAAGTAGTAGTAACAGTAAGTACTACTGTAATGAAATTGTAAATCCAGAAATCCTACTCCAGAAAATTTACACAGCATAGTAAACGTTGAGATTAATCTTTGAATTAAGTTTCTCAGCAAATCATTTTGAATATATATTTCCTAAAATAATGGGAAATTATTTAAAATTAAACTAGAAGTAAAAGTGTGTTCCATGGCATTTTCAGGTATTGTTCTCTAAGCCCTCTAGTCTGTCCAAGGCACTTAGAATATCACATAAGTCTTCTAGTGTTGTTTTTTCTCAGTGTCAGACATCAATCCCCATCTTTGATTAATTACATTGCGTGTACAAATTGCCACTACTTTAAACGCAAGGATAAAATAAAAAATATAAAAAGATTGGCAGCACATTGTAGTATGTACTTGTATTTAGAAATATGTCCAGCGGGGGGCAGTACATGCCCTTGTTATTCCTAAATGAATGTTATCTGTAATGGGCCGTATATGGCCCGCGGGCCGAGGTTGAAAAACATGTACACACACGATCCGGGGGCGGGGCGAGCGCGCGAATCCCGTTTCGGCGAAACCTCCGTTCGGCGAACTGTCCGTCGGCCAAACGTCCGTCGACCAAACGTCTTTCGTCAAATCGTCCGGTCACGCCTTTAAATTGCCTTAAAATCGTAGAATTTTATAATTTCTCTCGTATAAGAGAAATAAGATGCCCTACTGATTCACAAATTTCCCCACCATATTCATGGGGTACAAATGTGAAGGGAAAATCTTATGAAAAATCATCGCACGTGGTATTTCTGAGATATTGTATAAATCGAAAGGATCGTATGCTGGATTGCACATTATTTGGGTCAATATCACAAAGGAAGTTAATATGCCTGTCTTTGTAAATCCAAAATATCAAATCATTCAATTTGAAAAAAAGGCTATCTTAACGAGAACCTGATGCTTTTTAATCACAGAAATTACAATTTTCTTACCGGTAGTTTAAGATGTTGTGGTAGCCATATTGCTTCTAATGTCAAGATATCTAAGTTATTTTGATGGTTCATATTACTGCAATAGTTGTCACTTTCGAACAAGAAAAAAAAAGAAAAATACGAAAAGCAGAAAAAGGAAGTCACGTGACAAGTGCTGACATGGCAAACACTACGAACACATGTATCAAGGCTACTCGCACCTGGCCAGTCAGAGCACGTTTAACTACGGTAAGATGATGGCACCCTGAATTCCTGTCTCTCAACCTCTTTGCCAATCGTCTTAAAGCCTGGCTTTTAAACTAACACAATTACGATTACAAAGCTGTCTAAAACTGTGCTGCATGTGTGTATGTCTATTATGTGTCATCAATTATCTTCAACCTACACAAGACACTGAAGATGGAAATTAGCCCCCGGCTACACTATTACATATTTACATGGATATGTTCATTGACATGAATATAAATATGTTCATTAATATGTGCTGTTCCTTATTAAATAAATAAAATTCAAACACAAACTCACAAGTGAGTTTTTTCACGTTTCATGCAAGAAATCTTTTTTCTTGAATTTCATTGATAGATGTCAAAATAAATGTTGTTTAGCGTTTTATCTGTTTATCTTTTCTCTATTTTTTATGACGGGGGCGGCTCGGCGACTGAGTGGTTAGCGCGTCATCCTCACAGTTCTGGGGTCCTGGGTTCAAATCCAGGTCGGTCCACCTTGTGTAGAGTTTGCATGTTCTCCCCGGGGCTGCATGGGTTTTCTCCGGGTACTCCGGTTTCTTCCCACATTCCAAAAACATGCATGGTATGCTGATTTGTCACTCTAAATTGCCCCTAGGTATGGGTGTGTGCATGGTTGTCCGTCTCCTTGTGGCCTGTGATTGGCTGGCCACCAATTCAGGGTGTCCCTCGCCTCTGGCCCGGAGTCAGCTGGTATAGTCTCCAGCACCCCCGTGACCTTATTGAGGATAAAGCAGTTCAGAAAATGAGATGAGAAAATGAGAGAATTATGTAGGAAAACCCCCTGCTACAACGCTCAGAGGAGAACTCTCTAAATAATCCGATATAATAACCATGATTGGGTGATAGGGAGTTATTCCAGATTATGACTAACAAGCAGAAGAGCCCGGCATTGAGTAAGGCTTGGGAGTAGTGCTCGTTCATGTGTGTGTGGGGTCAATACTGTTCAAATTTCCCAACGTGCGCATGCGCATAGTGTGGCCACGTGCGGTTTCACCGTGCACAGGCCGTATATTTTAATGGGAAGCGCACTTTTCACTGTACACTAACATTAAGGCTAGAGACAATCGGTGGGTTTTCGAAGAAGTCGAGATCCAACCGAGGTTGTTGTTGCTTGTCTTTTTTTATTTGTATGCATGGTATGCCAATGAATAGTTTGAGCCTGGGGTAAAAGATGCAGCTAAGTTTTGCCCAAATTCGTCCTTCTGCTTCACTGCATGCTGATCTTATTTTTTCTGAAAACAGCGTTTTCAGGAAATACAGGTTTTAAGTGTTATTGATTGTCGAAATGTGGCTCTGTCAAAAAAAAAAACATTGTGAAACTTGGCATGGACCTTCTGAACGGCCAGATTCAAAACCCTCAAAACGTCGGAAGACGTTCAAAGCATAACTGTGGAAATGTTCAGATAAATTGGATTAGGCGTTTTAGAGTCCATAGGGAACGAACAACACGCACACAGACAGACAAACACAGAGACAAAGATGAATTTATTAAAGGATTGTCATTTTATGTTTGCTTATGGGTACCGAAGCAGTGAAATTAAACATTGAGCGGCTTGACCCAAAAGTCCGTGGAGGTCAAATTGGCAGTTCGGTTGTAGTTGAAATGGGTTCATTTTTTTATTTTATCGATTTTTTTGATAAGCAGTTTTCGATACTTATCGGGGGTGCTTTGACACACAGCCTAGCCTATGACACTCCCAGACGCCTGAAGTATAACTGTGTGATTTTTCATGAAAATCGGTTCAGCCGTTTCAGGGTCCATAGGGATCAAAGAGATACACACACACAGACAGCTAGATACACACATACTACACACACACACACACAAAGACAAAGATGCATAATAGTTTAGATATGTTATTTGTTTCTTTACCTTGTCACTATCCACTGTATTCTGCGAGATTCTCGATCCAATGGAGATGGTGTCTAGTTGGCTGCTGGCATCTCCCTGACTGTCTACGTCCTCACCTCCATCCCTGATCATAGACATACAATATAGACACAAATAATACATTGCTAAGAGATTCCATCAAGAAAGTGAAACACTTGAAAAAGAAATAAACTGGCCATATCCACAACCAATACAATATGATATCTCTTTTTAAAAGGTTTAAACACTGAAGGTCGAGGAAGAAACGCGTTTCCTTGTCTGTCTGTGGGGATTATGTATCAAAATAAAACAATATATGAAAGTATTTGTGTGATGAAGGAAATATGACACAAGGATATGGTTACAGTTCTAGAGGTAGATAAAAAGACAATTGTGTTAGGTAACATTTTTTAACTGTTGCCCTTGTGAATGTTATTTATTTTCTGCGCGCATGGACCAATGAGATACAGCAACATTGGTTTTCTTGGCCACAGATTGTTCTCATGTGTGTGTTTATAAATAAAAATAAAGCATGCCAAAAATTTGGGTTATATTGAAATTAAGTATGGCAGGAACAAAACTGGGGCAGGGGTAAAAAAGTGCTCCTTCTACGAAATATAAGACCAGCGTTCACCCTGATGAAGACGGGGAGAAGGGGCAAATAAACATTTATTCATTCATTCTTTCATTTTCTGAACCGCTTTATCCTCATTAGGGTCGCGGGGGTGCTGGAATCTTTTCCAGCTGACTTCGGGCCAGAGGCGGGGGACACCTTGTATCGGTGGCCAGAAGATAACAGGGCACAAGCAGACGGACAACCATTCACACTCACACTCATACCAAGGGGCAATTTAGAGTGTCCAATCAGCCTACCATGCATGTCTTTGGAATGTGGGAGGAAACCGGAGTACCCAGAGAAAACCCACGCAGGGGGACAGACCTGGATTTGAACCCAGGACCCCAGAGCTGTGAGGCCGACGTGCTAACCACTCAACCCACCAGGCTGCCTCGGCGTATAAACAAATGTAGGTAATTAATGTCACAGTTTGTTAGCTAGGTAAACTGCCGTATACTGGCTGATATAATGGTATAGTAAAGTTTGTTTTCTGCCACCTCAAACACTACACGTACTAGATGATGCCTGTGTTGCCACAGTATCCTGTCAGATAGCTCAATGATGTGGCTCAGTCTGAATAGGCAGTATTCTTATTTGGACAATAACTTAAAAAATCTTGAACACCCAGCACTAAAAATCGTAAATGAGTACGAAACACATTAGAATCGGTTTTGTCAATTCCTTGTCTTCAGTTGAGAGCCCCTTCACTACCGTTATTTAGTCTACTCAATTGGACTATATAGGGTCTGTCTACATCACTGAAAGTATGTTGTTTTCCTTGCAACCTTGCTTGTATTTAGGCCCAGCAATGCACACCGTCTAGCAGTTGTAGACAATCGGAAAACAGTTGTTTTTTTCAGGAAAAACAGGTATTCATCACTCCTCACGATAATGTTGGTTCACAGAAGCCAGCATTTAATCAGAGCTGGTTCAAAAAGCATAGTTGATTGTAATATCCAGTCATGTAATATCCAGTCAACCAAAATGCAACTTACTGCTTTCCATTTAGGGAAATTGGCTAGAATATCAATAGTTTGGTCAGTAGTGGTTGGAGGAAGTTGCAAAAAGGCTTTTTGTATTTCTAGCAAACATGAGATGACAGAAAATTGTTTATTTTCTAACATGGGGGGCTTTGTGTAGACAGAGTTCCTGCGTTAATTGAATATTTTTGTGTTTGGAGTAGAATATATCTGTTGAATCAATTCAAGCAGGGATTTTTTTTAACCCTGCATGTGTTCAATGATTAAGAAAAAAAAATGTACACTTTTTTTAATACCCTTATTAATTACCTTCCTTTGGTCCTGTCTTTAGCCTTCTTAATTTTATAGCGAAGTAAAGCACTTTTAATTATTGAGACAGCACCTTTTAAGTTAGTGTGCTCTATACGCGTAAAAAAGACGATACATTGTGTTGTGCTGTACAAATGAATATGCCTTGCCTGGTTGTCCGAGATAAAATGTGGTAAAATGTGCAGAATGGGGGTTACTATGAAATCATTGAGAAATAGAACATTTGAATTGAATTGGATGTTTTTATTGTCATTATACAAGTACACCGAGATTTAAAGCTTTCACCACGTTGTACACAAATAACAACAAACAGACAAATAACTATTCAAAAAATAAAAAAATAAATAAATAAGTAATCCAAGTGAAATCAGCAGAGCAGAGCGGCCTTGTTCCATGTGATGTCCAGGATGAGTTTTGGAGACGTTCAGTGCCAAGTTGTTGAGAGTGCACCATTGGACTCAACAACAAACACAATAATTAATATATAGTAATGATAAATAAATAATCAATATTAATAAAATATTGGTCAACATAATAAATAAAGATTGTAAGTAGTACTCAACATGGGTAAGTGGTACAAAGTGACTAAATTGGCTAGCAATAAGTTTTGATTAGATGCAGAACTTGAGTTGAGAATGGGAAGAAACTGTCCTTGAGTCTGTTTGTCTTGGCTGTTATAATCCCATAGTGCCTTCCACAGGGCAGCAGGTTGAAGTGGTGGAAGCTGGAATGCACATTGTCTTTTATGATGCTCTCTGCCCTTCTAAGGCACCAGGATTTGTAGATTCTGGACAGGGTTAAGTAGGGGGCAGTTGATCATCTTTTGGGCTGTGTTGATCACCCTCTGCAGTCTCTTCCTGTCAGCATCTGTGCAGCCTGAGTGCCACACTGACACAGCGTAGGTCAACATCCTCTCAATGGCAGACCGGTGAAGGTAACCAGTAGGTTGGTCTTTAAGTGCTCCTTCCTGAGTACTCTCAGGAAATGTAGCCTCTACGGCGCCTTCTTGACAAGTGCTGTGGTGTTTGCCGCCCAAGCGTGATCAGTAGAGATGTGGACCCCTAGGAATTTGAAAGTCTCCACTTGCTCCACACATTCGCCATTAAAATACGGGGGCAGCCTATTTCCGTAGGAAGTCCAGGAAGAGTTCTCTGGTTTTGGAGACATTCAGCGCCAAGTTGTTAAGAGCGCACCACTAGTTCAGTCTAAGGACTTCATCTCTGTAGGCCGTTTAATTCTCCCCTGTGATCATCCCCACCACCCTTGTATCATCCGCAATTTTCACAATGATTTTCTCAGGGTGCGTGGGTCTGCAGTTGTGTGTGTAGAGTGAGTAGAATAGTGGACTCAGCACACAGACTTGGGGCGAGCCAGTGCTGAACGTTCGGGCATGCTGGGGTCGGTTGACCAGAAAGTCATTAATCCAGGAGCATGTGCAAGGTGGGAGCTCCATGTTGGCAAACTTGGGCATAAGAATGTCCGGTCTTATGGTGTTAAAGGCTTAGCTGTAGTCGATGAAAAGCATTCTGAGATAGCTCCCTCTTTTCTCAAGGTGGCTCAGTGCAGCGTGTAGGGCGGTGGTCAAAGCATATTCGGCGGATCTATTCGGCCGATATGCAAACTGATGAGGGTCGTGGATGAACGTTTAACGCGGGAGCCAGTGGCAGTAGCTCTGTACACTCATATCTTATGTTTTTCGTGTTTTACAGCCTTTCTATCTTTTTTTTCTAACATTTAATATTTCTTAATGCATTCATTTTTACTTTACTTTGTACTTTATACTTTTTACTTTAATGTTTTTACAACTTTCCTTGTTCTGTTAGCCTGGCTTCTTTCGGCTACTTCTTTCTTGGAACCATTCAGCCATGCCTACGCTGTCACACACATGGGACTAGCTGTTACAATATGCAGCAGAAGGAGCAACACCTCGGTGCCGCCGGAGTTTCGGAGCTGGACAAAAGTGCCAGGAGAAGAGGCAACGCTTCTGACCAACCATTCCATCGTGGGATAAGATGGACGAGCTGTCGGCGCTTACCAGCAACGGAGTCGAGGAGTTCTGCCCTGCTGCTGTTTTCTTCAGCTCCAGACTCCAGAGGAACTGTGCGGATAAGATTGGAAGTGACTGCATATTCTCTACCTCGGTCACAGTCTGCAGAAGTTCCCCATCTTGTGTGGTTCCAGTTTTTGTCCAACTTTACAACGTCTTTTTGAGTCTATCCGTTTTTGCTACCAAAACCAAGATGGCGCCATTCAAGTTGCAGCGGGTGGCGGTAGCTCTGTCCACTCGTTTTGTGTTTTTACTGCTTTTCTGTCTTAAAGATTTGATTTGGTGATTCTTAATGATCCCATTGACTTTGATTTGCTTTGTACTTTGTGCATTTGCTTTGTTGTTCTGCGGCCTTTGCGACTGTACTTTGTAACTTATAACTATGCCTTTTCTTGCTACTGTCACAATGAAATTTCCCGAATACGGGATGAATAAAGTTATCCAATCCAATGAGGGGAAGACAGGCTTTAATGTGTTTCAGTACCAATTTTTCAAAGCACTGAGTGATGATTGGTGTAAGATCTAATGGGTGGTAGTCGCTCAGATTGTTAGCGGGTCACTTCTTGGGTACTGGGATGATGGTGGCCGATTTTAGACAGGCTGGGACGGAGGCTTGTTCTCGTGAAAGAGTGAAACTGTCTGTGAAGACTGGTTTTCGTTGGTCAGCACAGGCCTTATGTACTTTGCCTGGTATTCCATCCAGTCATGTGGCCTTCCTGGGGTTGACTGCACATCTCACATCCGATGGCAGTAGCTCCATCCGCTCTTACTCGTTTTCTGTGTTTTACAGCCTTTCTATCTTTTTTTAAATTACATTTTTATATTTCTTAAAACCTTCCTTTGTACTCTACTTTGTACTTTATACTTTTTACTTTAATGTTTTTACAACTTTCTTTGTTCTATTTGCTTAGTTTCTTTCTGCCAGTTCTTTTTGGAACCATTCAGCCATGCCTCCGCTTTCATACACATGGGATCAGCTGTGAACACTACGCAGCAGAAAGAGCAACACCTCGATGCCACTGGATATCCGGAGCTGGACAAAAGTGCCAAGAGAAGAAGCAACGCTTCAGACCAATCAATCCATCTATTATTATGGGGAGAGTGAGATCCCTCCCCGATAAGATGGAAGACCTTGTCGGCGCTTACCAGGCCGGAAAGGGAGTATTGAGATTGTTGTACTCTGTTACTGTTTATTCTTCAGCTTCAGACTACTGAGGCACTGTGCGGATAAGCTTGGAAGAGTGATTCTGCATATTTTCAACCTCAGTCTGCAGAAGGTCCCCACCTTCTGGAAGACTTCCTGTGTGTGGTTCCAGTTTTATCTAGCTCTGCAATGTATTTTCCTGTGTCTGTATCTGTTCTTGCTACTGCAACCAAGAGGCCACCGCTCAAGTAGCAGCCGGTGGCAGTAGCTCCATCCGCTCTTACTCGTTCCTTTGTTTTTACAGATGTTCTATCTTTTTTTTAATTAGATTATATTTCCTAATACTTTCCTTTATTCTTTACTTTGTACTTTATAACTTTTAATTTAATGTTTTGGCGACCTTTGCAAGTCGACTCCACCCATCGCATGTGAGAGGAAGTTCTATTAGCTTAGTTTCTTTATGCTAGTCCTGGAATTTTTTTGGGAACCATTCAGCCCAGGAAGGCTACCGGTCCTGATGATTAGCTCCAGACTACTGAGGGACTATGCGGATCATCTTGGAATAGTGATTCTGCATATTTTCAACCTCAGCCTCAGTCTCCATAAGGTCCCAACTTTGTGTGGGATTCCTGTGTGTTTCCAGTTTTATATAGGTCTACATTGTCTTTTCATCTCTTCTAGTAATTCATAGTTGATTGTATGTGTATGTTGTTTTAACCAATAAAAATGTTACCTTTTGGCATTATTGCGAGATTTGGTAATTGTTGCTGTTTTCGGTAGCTGAACAGGCTCTTTCAGTGCCCCTTTCAGGTGAGTCATTCTCTCCTGGATCACCTCCCGGATATTCTTTATCCACTCCTGTTTGGCTTCGACATTGGAGGCCTGCATTAAAACCAATACATTAACTCAACATGTTGTTGACTATATACATTAGTCATCTACTTGCCTTCAATACAGTTTTATTATCGGAGGATGGGGTTCGTCCAGCCCAGAGTGCGAATTTGCATGGGTCGCCTTCGATGTACTCTGTCACCCCCAACTCTGATGTCTGCAGTTGACATAATAAAACATGAATCATTACCGCATACAAGGTGTCAACTTATATAAAATCTATCTATCTGTCATTCTGCTATCGTGCTGTCCAAAATATGTTCGTTGAGCTGGAAACCTTAGGACCTGATATTAAGTGGCAAATTGTGGTATATCTGTCTCTGTCATGATACTGCTACCTACTTCACGATATGAGAGGTTCCACCATTCCATCTATCAGGAAGGTAATTTCTCCTAATTACCACTTGCACATTGGAACTAGATGCTCTGCTGGGTGTATTTATGGACCTGTCTCGTGACATTCAGTGTCAGTTCGTCTGCAAATCAAACTGTTCCTGTTCGTTGACCTCCTTTGCCTCTTCGCCTTGGATGTGTCCTGCTCAACCAAACCTGCTGAAGCAAACTTACTCTTCTGACAACTTGCCTGCTATGGCTATGTTCCCTCTTGACGGTGTTCGCGATTCGATCCCCTGTCCCCTTCCTGACAATATCCTAATATTCTTACCTATGGACACTGCTAATGCAATATCCTGCATTTAAAAACTCAAACCCCTGTTAATGCTGTATTACACCAAAGAGGTGAACACCACACTTCTAAAGTAGCTGAGGTCTTAGTCTTTCAGACCAAATAGTCCAACTCACCAGTAGTTTTTGTTTGTATTGGTACTTAGTTCTGCCTGACGAATCTTTGAACTCCTTGCTAAAGACGAGCGAGAACTCAAACAGGAAGAGGTGTCGGTCTCGCCCTTTTCGGATCAGTGAGCGCGGATCCCAAACCTGGAAACTGTCTTGCAGCATTAGCTCACCCTGCACCTCCAAATTCTCCTCAAAACCTGGAGGGGACAAGAGGTATCGACTTCAGCATAAGTTCAGATCAAGGTTTATTACATAGGTGCAATTTGCCTGAAGTGGAAGACAGTTATTCATGCATATGGGCTGAGATCAGAAAAAAACAATAGAGTGGAATTAAATCGTATCATGATCGCTTTAATGAGAAGAAAGTCATTTGCTCTATTCAAGAAAGTACTCATTATATATCGGTCCGTCCATCCATCCATACACATACAGTGGGACAAATAAGTATTTAGTCAACCACCAATTGTGCAACTTCTCCTACTTGAAAAGATTAGAGAGGCCTGTAATTGTCAACATGGGTAAACCTTAACCATGAGAGACAGAATGTGGAAAAAAAACAGAAAATCACATTGCTTGATTTCTAAAGAATTTATTTGCAAATCATGGTGGAAAATAAGTATTTGGTCAATAGCTCATCTCAATACTTTGTTATGTATTCTTTGTTGGCAATAACGAAGGCCAAGCACTTTCTGTAACTCTTCACAAGCTTTTCACACACTGTTGCTGGTATTTTGGCCCATTCCTCCATGCAGATCTCTTCTAGAGCAGTGATGTTTTGGGGCTGTCGTTGGGCAACACGGACTTTCAACTCCCTTCACAGATTTTCTATGGGGTTGAGATCTGGAGACTGGCTAGGCCACTCCAGTACCTTGAAATGCTTCATACGAAGCCACTCCTTTGTTGCCCTGCCTGTGTGTTTGGGATCATTGTCATGCTGAAAGACCCAGCCATGTCTTATCTTCAATGTCCTTGCTGATTGAAGGAGATTTTCAATCAAAATCCCTCGATACATGGCCCCATTTATTCTTTCCTTAACACAGATCAGTCGTACTGGTCCCTTTGCTGAAAAACAGCCCCAAAGCATGATGCTTCCACCCCCATGCTTCACAGTGGGTATGGTGTTCTTCGGATGCAATTCAGTATTATTTCTCCTCCAAACACGAGAACCTGTGTTTCTACCAAAAAGTTCAATTTTGGTTTCATCTGATCATAACACGTTCTCCCAGTCCTCTTCTGGATCATCCAAATGCTCTCTAGCGAACCGCAGATGGGCCTGGATGTGTACTGGCTTCAGCAGGGGGACACGTCTGGCAATGCAGGATGTGAGTCCCTGGTGGCGCATTGTGTTACTGATAGTGTGAATGGTTGTCCGTCTCCTCGTGCTGTGCGATCGGCTGGCCACCAATTCAGGGTGTACCCTGCCTATGGCCCAAAGTCAGCTGGCATAAGCTCCAGCACCCCCCGCGACCCTAATGAGGATAAAGCGGTTCAGAAAATGAATGAATGAATAAATAAATTGCCAAACAAACCTGGCATGACATATGTTAGTGTAAAGGCCACGATTATTGTTTAACTGTATGGTATGGATGATGCTTCACCTCGTACCTTCCAACATTGCGAGATGCATCGCATCATTGGCTCTCTTGGGAACACTGAGCATGACCTCCAGACCATCTTTGATCTCTCCCTTTCCCTCTTCGCAGCATGACAGCAACTCCTATAGCAAGTCAATTTAGATGCAGTGTTCATTGTAATCAATATGGGAACATTTTTCTCGAATGATATTCCTATTCTGACACCTGCACCACACCTTTAGGAGCAACTGGTACTTGGTGATTCTCTGCACCGGTTTAATGAGGTAAGATGAGATGGTGTTAGCCAAGCCACGTCGCTGCTGGATATCCTAGACAGAATACACACAAACAACTGAATATTTTGTCAGTGTTCGTCTGTAACATACATTTAGGACTGTCAGAGAATTAATAAAAAATAACAAACAAACATGAAAAACAAACAAACACAAGCACAGGAAGAACATATAAACATCACACATGAGGGCCAGAGCCTAGATTCTAACCTAAAAGTTTGCAACTGAGAAGCATGAGTGCGAAAATTCCATGCTGCTGCTGTAAGAATTTTTATTAAAAAATATTCAAGTAGTTATTTAGAGTGACATTTAGTGAGTTTAAAGTAAATTAATTAATTCATTAAAATAAAATACTTACATCAAAAAAGATGCTGGCATGCTCTAGGATGAGCTGACTGGAATCGGGCTTGTTCTTGCAGTAATCCACATAGATGTGGAATTTATCAGCCTGCATTATATCAGGGAGGATGTGACGATGGTTATGTATGGTATGCGATTTGTTTCTCAATTCACAAAATTAACAAGGATGTTTTACCCAGGTGACAAAGCAGTGGCCCACATCCTCTGGCAGCTGTTCATAGTTGATAAGCTCCTTCAGGAAAATACTTCAAGTGCACACAGAACAGACATACGTCAAATGTTTTCAATGAAGACTCGGCCGTTCTCCAATGCTATTTTCTTAGGCTTGACTCTCCAACAAAAACAAGAATCTCAGCACGCCCGCTTGATCTCCCAACAATGTGGAAAATTGACAGTAAAGGCCCGAAAACTTGGAAAATGTAAGACATGAGAAAGCCATTAGTTAAGTTATGTTCATGTTGGACATCAGCAGTTTCAACAGTAGCAGGATTACCAAGAAATGAATCACTGATATTTCTATTGCACACAAACATATTTCCTGTATAATAAGGAATCAGGTAATTATTTAATATGGGTTCCAAACAATATGGTGAATGAATAAGTAATTAGTTAATGAATTAAAGATTGGGGATTTCCCTTCCAGTTGCAAAATGCAAGAAGCATAAATGTTTCTTTGGAAGAGAGTACTGTAAATTTCCTACTATTAGTCAAATCAGTCAAAGAATAAAAAATGAAGCGGAAAAAAACTAAATGTAAATCGCACTGGAGTACAGTACTGTTGGGGTTATTCTGGGATGTTATTATATGTGCATTAATCATTAATATGTATAGGAGCTTTATTTTAATTTGGGACCGAGCAAGTTCGAGGTCACTCTACATGGCAGCTGGCTTCGAGGACATTTAATTGTTTTCAGGACTATTGACCGGACAGGTCACCATGTTCCAGGCCGAGGACTGTTGATCTGAGCTCGCAATGGAGATCTGGGAAGGACTTTGACTTGGATTGCGGCAGATGGCGATAATCGAATCAAGTTCCGAAAATACTCGCATATTGTATAAAAATACTGTCGCTCGGTTTTACCTTATATGGAATTATTATGCTTACTTATGCAAATTCTTACGCAGTTGTTTTGGTTTCCTATCCGCTCGGGTCACCTTGTATGCTTACTTGTGCAAATTCTTACGCAGGTGTTTTTGGTTTCCGACCTGATATGCAATTGTTGTGGCAGTGTTTTTTTTACCTTAATGGTGTTATTCAGTTAGCTTATGCAATTGTTTGAATCAGATTACCTTAAGTGTTTTGATTATGCGCGACTAAATGGATAGGGGAGGATGCCGTTTCTTCAGAATGTCACGGTGGCGAGGACGAGCCAGGACGATTCTCACTTGCAAGTTTCAACGCTGGAATATGTCAACAATGTCTCTCTGTTTTTATTAAAGTATATCTATTAATGAACCTATCATTTTTGGTCCTTCGAAAGCTGGGGTCAACACACCGAAAAGGAATCTGGGTGCTGCTGATCGACATCAGGGAAGACCGTGCGCACGGCGTCTGATACCTTTTGCGGTCTGGATTATTCGACGAAGCACCTGGATTCTCGACGGTTGAAGACTAATCCAATTAAGGGAGACATCTGGGGACATCTCTGGTGAGTCCACATGAATGTCTGCATGTTGCGACTGAGGCTCCAAATGCGCGAAAGGAGCATTTCATGTGAAGGTCCATTTTGAGAAATGAGACTCGTGTCCTGGGGACGACGACTTTAAAACCCTGTGAATGCTAGTCTCTGACAGGTAAAAGTGTGAGTTTGCGTGTGTAGACGTGTGTAGTTTATAAAAAATAAACCTAGGGGAAAATATGCCTAAGGAAAATACAGATAAGCCTAAGAAAAACAAACAAAGGGTGGAAAAGGTTAAAAATAAACTTCCTAAAAATAAAGATAAGGAAACAAAGCTACTACGGAGTTACACACGAACTCACTTCAAAATGGGGAGCTCGAAGGATTGGAAATTGGTAGAAAACCAAAGTGCTACGAAGGTTAAACTCCTAAACTTATGGATAAAAAAATGTGTTTGCTGGCCAGTTTAATATGCATAAAATACTGGATCTACAGGTTAAAATACGCACTAATGCATAGATAAAAGTGAGACGGCTTGTTCCAGAGATACTAATTATTGTTTTTGATGGCAAAATAAGGGTGTGAAAGGCAAAACGTGCTGTTTTGTAAAAGATAGCGGGGCCTCCTCGGCTGACGGGGAAAATATTTACCGAGATAGGTGGCGAGAGCGTGGGGATGTTAGCCAAGAGATTGGAAGGGAGAGATTGGAAATGAGGAGGTTAAACAGAAATCGAGTTTTCAAAAATGCTGCGTGCTGGGTTTGTGGAAAATTGGGGCATATATCGCGTGATTGCCCGGACAAAAGGTTCTCTAAAAACAAGGAATGCCTGCTCAAAATGATTTGAATGAGGATTTTGAATATGAGGATGTTGAGCAAAATTTAATGGAAACACTGGCATTTGATTTGGTTAAACCAGGGGTCACATTCCATTGTAAATGGAAGTCGATTGGAATTTTTGTGTGATACTGGAGCTTGTAAAACAGCAATTAAAATGTTTATTTCCAGGTGCTAGACGTACTTTGTTAATAGTACCCAAATGTACTGTCAATTTACTGGAATGAAATGGCTGGCTTTGATCCCGTCTGCTAGCAGTAATATGGTGTTTAAAAGACGAAAAGAAATGCAAAACGGCCGATTAAATGTTTTTATCATACTCTAGACTTCCCAAATAATGCGTCGGCTGCGGGGGAAGCGCGGCTGTTTGCTGCGGCTGCTGATTTGGTTGGAACGCGGAGAAACACGCGGGCCGCGGGGCGACCGATTGGACGGTGTTAGGAACAAAAGCTTGATTATATGCAGCCATCCAATATGCGCGCGGACCGCACAAGCAGCTAAAATTTTTGGACCCCTTCCGTGAAGACATTACAATAATTGGCCTTGGGGGTGCTGAAGCAAACTTGAGGGCAAAAAATGGGTTTTGCTATGATATAGTTATGCTGGCAGCATATTTTGACTATGGGGTCTTGGCAAAATATTGTGATATAGTTGGATATCGGAAGAGGAATTAATTTAGCTTATTATAGATTAGTGGTAGTCTTCTCTAAGATGCGTTATGAAAAAAAGAAAACTATGGTGGTGGTGTGGTGGAAATAAATTATACAACTCCTGCCGAAACGCGGCAGGACTTTGTGCCTTGGTCTCACTGCTCTTACCAGTGTCTGTTTTTCCATCTACAGTGGAGGAGATACAATTGGCTGCCCAGAAATCCAGTATGATGGCGAGTCTCTCCCGACGGCGTCGATCGGTATGGAGAGAGGGAGATTCAACATACATTGATGCGATTGGCATCCCCCGGGGCGTACCAGATGAGTATAAGCTGGCTAATCAGGTCGCAGCAGGTTGGGAGTTTATTTTTCTTCTAATAACCCCAAACAAAAATGTGGATGGGATAAATTACCTGCATTACAATTGGATTGGATTGGATAACTTTATTCATCCCGTATTCGGGAAATTTCGTTGTCACAGTAGCAAGAGGCTGAGGATACAGGAATAGGAAAGGCATTTTAGACATAAATAGATAGGTAATAAGTAAGTTAATAAATAAATACATGAATAAATATATAAATAAGCGTGTTGCTTAGCACATATACACATACATACACATAAATATACATGCATGCATACGGTAGGTCTTAACACTGTCATTTTTTTGTTAAAGAGCCTGACAGCTGATGGGAGGAAGGATCTGCGGAAGCGCTCCTTCCTGCAATGAGGGTGCCGCAGTCTATTGCTAAAGGAGTTTCGGAGTGACTCCGGAGACTCATGCAGGGGGTGGGAGGTGCTGTCCATGATGGACATCATCCTGGTCAGCATTCTCCGCTCTCCCACTTCCTCCACAGAGTCCAGAGGACAGCCCAGAACAGAGCTGGCCCTCCTGACCAGCTTATTCAGCCTGTTCCTGTTCCTCTCCGTGCTCCCACATCCCCAACAGAGCACTGCATAAAACACTGTAGATGCCACCACAGTGTCGTAAAAAGTCCTCAGCAGTGTCCTGCACACTCCAAAGGACCGTAGACTCCTCAGTAGGTAGAGGCGGCTCTGGCCCCTTTTGGACAGGGCATCTATGTTTGTGGACCAGTCTAGTTTGTTGTTGAGGTGAACACCCAGGTACTTAAATTTCTCCACGATTTCAATGTCTGTACACTGGATGTTCACCTGAGTGGTCTGTTGAGGATTCCTCTGAAAATCGATGACCATTTCCTTTGTTTTACTGGTGTTGATGTAGAGGTGGTTTTGCCTACACCAGTCAACAAAGGCTGTGATGAATCCCCTGTACTCCAGGTCGTTCCCGTCCGTCACTCGTCCAATAATAGTGGTGTCGTCAGAGAACTTCTGGAGGTGGCAGGTGTCTGTATTATGTTTGAAATCCGATGTGTAGAGGGAGAAGAGGAGTGGGGAGAGCACTGTGCCTTGTGGGGCCCCCGTGCTACAAGCTACCACATCAGACATACAGTCCTGGAGTCTCACATATTGTGGTCTGTCAGTGAGGAAGTCGATGATCCATGCGGCTAGGTGGTTCCTTACTCCAGCCTCTTCCAGTTTCCCTCTCAGTAGGACCGGCTGAATGGGAGGTCAAAAAACATCATTCTCAGCGTGCTTCCCGTGTTCTCCAGGTGTGAAACAGACCTGTGCATCAGGTAGGTGGTAGCATCTTCCACACCAATGCCTGGACGATAGGCGAACTGCAGAGGGTCCAGCTCTGCATTCATCAGGGGGCTGAGGTGATTGAGGATGATTCTCTCCAATGTCTTGATCAGGTGAGAGGTTAATGCTACCGGCCTGAAGTGGTTTGGCTCCCTGGGGTACGCAGTCTTAGGAACTAGGACCACACAGGAAGTTTTCCACAAGGTGGGGACCTTCTGCAGACTGAGGCTGAGGTTGAAAATATGCAGAATCACTTTACCAAGCTGATCCGCACACTCTCTCAGTAGTCTGAAGCTGAGGCCGTCTGGACCGGTAGCCTTCCTTGCCTCGATCTTCTTTAGCAGTTTTATCACCTGATCGACAGTAATGCAGAGACCGGTGGAAGAGGGGGAGGAAGAGGAGGAGGAGGAGAACGAGGTGGGAGCGTTGCTTCTGGTCTGGGGGGTCAGGGGAGTGGGGGCAGGACTGAATCTGTTAAAGAACTGATTCAGTTCATCGGCCCACTCCCTGCCGCCGGACTCCGGGACTCTCTTGATGTTGCCTCCATGGCCCGAAATGGTCCTCAAGCTCCTCCAGACCTCTTTGGTGTTGCCTCTCTGGAGTTGGTTCTCCAGATTCCTCCTGTAGATGGTCTTTCCCTTCCTTATCTTTCTCTTCAGCTCCTTCTGGACCATTTTCAGACTCTCTTTCTCCCCAGACCTAAAAGCCCTCTTCTTCTTGTTAAGGAGGGCCCTTAGATCCCTGGTGACCCACGGCTTATTGTGGGAGAAACAACGGACCTTCTTGGAGGGTACAATATTCTCAACACAGAAGTTAATATAATCTGTGATGCAGTGGGTCAAGCTGTCAATGTCATTACCATGTGAATTGCACAGCACCTCCCAGTCAGTGGTCTCAAAACAGTCCCTCAGTACCATGCTGGTCTCCTCAATCCATCTTTGTATGATCCTCGTGGTAGGTTTTATTTTCCTCACCATAGGGATGTAGGTGGGGAATCAGATGGACCAGGTTGTGGTCTGAGCGGCCCAGTGGGGGGAAGGGGACTGAGCTGTATGCCTCCTTTGTGTTGGCACACAGCAGGTCCAGAGTTTTTTGTTCCCTGGTGTGGTACTTCACATACTGAGTGAAGGTGGGGAGTGTAGAAGCCAAGGGAGCATGGTTAAAATCACCAGAGATAAGAAGGAGAGACTGGGGGTGTGACGTTTGCAGCCGGGACACAGTGGTGTGAAGCAGCTCGCGGGTGACTGCCGCGTCGGCCAAGGGACGTATATACACAGTTATTACGATAATGTGCAAGAACTCCCGGGGGATGTAAAACGGCCTGATGCTAACAGCTACTAGCTCGATATCTCGAGTGCAGAGTTGCTCCTTCACAGTAATATGCCCGGGGCTGCACCATCTACTATTAATAAAAACAGCTACCCCCCCCCCCTTTCTTCCTACCGCTCTCATCAGCATCTCTGTCCGCCCTCACCAGCTGAAAACCATCCAAGGAGACGAGAGAGTCCGGAATTAGTTCATTCAGCCAGGTCTCCGTGAAGCACATAATTCAGATTTTCTGATATTGTCGTTGTTGTTTGGTAAGCGCCGTTAGCTCTTCCATCTTATTGGGGAGAGATCTTACGTTCCCCATAATAATAGATGGAATGCTGGGTCTGAAGCGTCACTTTCTCTCCTGACATTTTCGTCCAGCTCTGCATCCTCTTCTCTTCCTCTTTAACTCAGCGGGGAGGTCCAGGTCCAGGGCAAATCCAGGTGTTGCGTAGCGCTAACAGCTGATCCTTTGTGTAAAACAGCGGAGGCATGGCGAGTGGGTCAAAATATAATGTCCAGAATTCGCAAAGATAAACTAAACTAATAGCTCAAAGACTGCCTCTCGCACAACTTGAGTCTTGGAGTAGAGTCTTGAAAGTAAAGTTTTAAAACATTAAAGTTTGGAATATAATAAATAAAGGAAAGTAACAAGTAAAATCTTAAGAGACAATAAAACGTAAAAATAAATGATAAAAAAGCTCTAAAAAAGCCCTAAAAACACAGAATACGAGTGAGGGTTTAGGCAGCCACTGCAACTCGCAGCCGCTTTGAACGGCACCTATGATGGTGGAAACAACATATCCAAACACTTGGAAATTATACTGAACAGGGATTTGTGGCAATAAAGGAACAACTGGCAGCCACTAGTCTGATGGCATTCCAGGATCGCATAGGGGTTGAGATGCTTCTTGATGGAGCAGGGGGCGTATGCAATGTTTGAAAATGTTGCACTCAACAACACGTCCCCCAGTGGGTCCCTCACCAGGGCCATTGATGGCCTGCAGACCCTAAACCGCAATATGAAAAAGCATCCTGGAGTAGAATTATCCGCTTGGACAGATTGGTGGGATAAGGCCTTCGTAAATAGAAAGGTTTGGCCCTATCTGTTGTGTTTTCAGTAGCCATTTTTGCTACTACTTTGACATTGTGTGGGTGTTGTCTTATTGTCTTATCCCCTGCTTACGCTCCTTGCTAAGCCGACTTATAACCACTATGATTGCCCCTACAAATTCTAAATTACACGAATTATATCCTCTACTTATGAAACGTACTGAAGAGAGCAGTGAATTCCAGGAGCATGGTAACTCCGAGACGAATTGGACGAAAATGATTTTGTTCTTTCTTTTTCAGACCAGCCGTGCGAGTAGGGACTATGCCGGTAAAATTAAAGCAGCCAACGGACATTTTCCCTCATTTGTATTTGCCATAAAATGAATTAATAGCAAACATAATACAAATGGGGAAATGTTGGGGTTATTCTGGGATGTTATTATATGTGCATTAAAGTATATCTATTAATAAACCTATCAAGTACAGTAATTCCTTGAATATCACAGTTAATGTAGACCAGACATGGCTGCGATAAACGAAAAACTGCAAAGTAGGTAGGATCACCCCCATTATAACTACCAGAATGCATGTTTTCGCACCTATACAGAAGTACACAAGTACAGATATAAAAAAATTATATTTATTAAATATCACAGCTATAAGCATGTCATAAGAATGTAATGTAATAATTTCTAAATATAATGTATATATTTAAAAATGTAACTACTTTAAGTAAGCGGTTCAGAAATTGACATGAGATGAGAGATGAGACTACTTTAAGGAATGTAATCACAGTGAAAATAGTCCCTCTCCAATATTCGCGGGATTATTGTACTCGCCTGACTAAACATGTCAGGTAACAAAATGACTAACAAAACACGTCTGTTAAAAACAAATCTGTCAAAAGATAGGCTTTGGTCTTGTTTTTTAAAACATCAGGGCGGTCGAACTTGTTGATTAAGATAGGCTTTTCCATGAAGCCAGCCCGCAGCATCCCCACACATGTGATCCGTGTGAAGCCTAGCATTTTCAGTTCGTTTTTGAATAAAAATGTCCGGCATCCTCCTCCAAAAAACGTGTCGCTGCAGACCTCCATCGCCGCCCGATCACAGGCCGATGCCGTGGGCACGGGCGCCGTAGCTCCGACCGACACCGTGGAGCACGGGCCACCAGAGCCCTGGCCGACGCTGCGGGCACAGGCCACCAGAGCCCTGGCCGACGCTGCGGGCACAGGCCACCGACGCTGCGGGCACGGGCCACCTAAGCGCCGGCTGTTGTCGCGGGCACGGGCCGCCAAAGCCCCGGCCGACGCCACGAGCAGGGGCCGCCGAAGCTCCGGCCGGCACCGCAAGGACGTTCTGCAGAAGCTCCGGCCGAGGCCACGGGCAGGTGCTGCCGAAGCCCTGGTCGACGCCGCGGGCATGGGCCATCGAGTCGTTGGCCGACTGGCCCGGAAATAAATCTTCTACTGTAGCGTCCACCGTAACGTCGTCCGGGGCTTGCATTTCTAAAAAAAATCCCCCCTCGCGGATGCTCTCTGCCATCCAATTCGCCAAACAAGTTTTATTTTCAAATAAGAGCCACGGCGTAAGGTTGCACGCGGCTCGCAATTCTGATAAAAATCACTCTCACAGCGGCTCCCGGCTGCTCAGAAAGCTCTATTTTTGGATAAAAATGATGGCCACCGCGCGCTGCCCGCCAGTTTTTTCTTCAGTGCTCAGTCCTCTGTCTTACACCATTTTCCTGGTAGCAAGCGGAAGACAGGGGAGTTCCGTTTGCGAGACAGACAGTAGCGGTTAACGTTGGAGGAGACTTGACACGTTTCGTTCACTACACTTTTGTGACACAACGTAACATAACATAAACTTTAACTTAAATGAACTTTGTTTACTATACACACTTAAAAATTGATGTAATCTTGTGCTATAACTGAGGCAAAGGTGTTAATGTATCCCGCCGCGGCTTTTGAGGCAAAGGTGTTAATGTATTCTGCCACAGCTTTCGAGTCAGAACTAGCTTTGTTTTTTAAATGTATCGAACCAGACACTTGTTTTGAAGGTTTTCGGGCTGGCGTCGAAGTATCCCCTTTCTCAGCTGCTTGCTTTACTTCCAAATCCTCGCAGATTCCGCTAACTATTTCTCCTTTATCCATATTATAATAGAAGTTCCTCCATCTCGTCATGAATATTACTGTGCAGATTGAAAAGGACTACCTTGCGTCCGCATTGTATGCTCGTATGTCAAATTTGTCTCGTACCTCAGGGCAAAAATTTTCTTCGTATCTTAAATTTCTCATATGTTTGGACACTCATATATCAAGGTATTACTGTATAAGTAACATTTTGGGAGGACTATTTTTTTAATTTTCATCATAATCCAAGAACAAACATACATTTAAGTAACATTAGTAAAATGGAGATCAATGGGCTAAAAAGGCATCTATTAACATAACAGTTTTTCAGATAACTAGAGCCTAAAAACAAACAAAGATACCAAGCCTTCGGTGGTTAGACAGACAAAAAAAGAAAAAAAACACATAAGTCACACTTGAATGTTAGTCACAGTACAAGCCTATGAAAAAAGTGTGACTTGTAGTCTGGGAAATATGGTAATTAGAGGTGCAGGTGGTTGTTGAATATATAGTTTAAGTAATATTTGTAAAATGGAGAACAACAGGGTAAATATGCATCTGTTAACATAACAGTTTTTTTCCAGATAACTATATTCTAAAAAAACATGACATGCTTTCACTAGTCAGAGAAAAAAAACATAACTAAGTCACACTTGAGTATTAATCGCAGGGACAGCTGAACTATAAAAAAACAAGCGACGTGCAGTCCAAAGAATATGGTAGATGAAAAAGATGACAAAAACACTAATGAGGATAAATTAAAATGGAGATTGAAGAATTCTATAACCTTTGACATCCCTTTTTGCATCCCCCAACATTCTATATAATGTAAACAAAATCATCGTTTTTTTCTTTAGTTGAATTTAACACATTCATACACATAAAATTCATCCAATTTCTCTGAAACATCTAAAGATCCAAATTGTCATATTCTGTGTCTTTTTAGAAGTTGATTGTGCCGTAGGGGCGGGGTTGGGCAACGCACCAATGGCGCATCAGGAGCATCCAGCATTTAAAGACAACACTCGTCGTCAGACAATCTGAATGTCGGACGATTATTGTTGTGATTATCTTGGTAGTTTGCATTCCTGAATTTACTCGCTGACTCAGTCGTGCTGTTTGTAGTTGATCCAGGATGGCGGCGTGCACTGGTGCAGCGGCTCCTCGCTCTCCAGTTTGGTGCTTTGTTTTCTCAGTCTTATTATTATTTACGAATATCTGCGAGGCAAACATTTTCTACAGTCGCGAGGACTTAATTACTCTCGGTAGAAGATGCGATATATCCATTACAACAGATTACCAACAAACCTACAATATCCCTGAGGACATCTCAAACCACCAGGATCTCTTTGGATAGTCAGCCCACCCAGCGTACGACAGAGGCGGCGAAGGGAAAGAAAGCAAAAGCGGGGATGCCGGGCGGGCCTAGCTGCTAAACTAAGGAAACAACCGCACAGAGCAGCGCTTCCGAGTATCCTCTTGACCAACGCCAGATCCATCATCCCCAAAATAGACGATTTGGAACTTCAGCTTGCTACGAACAGCTTTGTCAGGAACTGCAACATTATTCTCATCACGGAAACGTGTGTACATACACAACGACTGGTGCTGCGACAGTAGGATCATTAACACTCACTGTTCTCCTGATTTAGAGCTCTTGGCAGTTCTGTGCAGGCCCTTCTATCTACCAAGGGAGCAAACGGTAGTCATTGTAATGGCTGTTTACATCCCACCGGATACTAACGACTGTAAACAAACAGCAACTTGACCACCCCGATGGAGTCCTTATTGTCGCCGGTGACTTCAACAAAGCATGTTTAAAGACTGTTCTGCCTACGTTTATCCAGTACGTGAAGTGTCACACCAGAGGAGATAAAGCTCTAGACCAGGGGTCTCGAACTCAATTTACCTGGGGGCCGCTAGAGGCCGAGTCTGGGTGAGACTGGGCCGCATCAGGATTTCCACAAGAAAAGCACTGATAAAACTTTCCAACGTTATCAAATATCTTTATTTTTTAACAAAAAATAATGAATTAAATAAATTAACTTAAAGATGAATAAAAAATAAATCAATCAGTAATATAAAACCAAATAATACTAATGAGCATACAGTAGATATACACTGGCTGGCTAAGTAGAGAAAATGAATTATTTTTATTCCATTTCAAATGTCTGTATTAACAGCTCTTTAACCTTTAACTTTCTGAACTTGAATGGAACATTGAACATGAAATATTCTGAACACGGCTTCTTTTGCCTACTCCTTGCTGCTAGAGACCTGGCAGCGCTTCTTCTCACATAGTCACATTTGGCTTGAGGGAGGAAGCAGTGGAGACCCTCAGTAGAGCTTGAAGATGCTCATCAGTAAGTCTGGACCTGTACTTGGACTTATTGAAGTTCAAGGTGGAGAAGAGCTTCTCACACAAGTATGTGCTCCCAAAAAGGCACATGGTCCGCTTGAACCTTCGGGAAAGTTCAGGGAAGCTGGGGGTCAACTCTCTCAAAAATTGCCCAAGCTTGTCTGCTTCTCCACTCACCTCCCTGAACTTGGCTTTGAGTGCAGAGTTGCACTGCAGGTCAATGAGCTCCATTTGAAGCTCAGGAGGGGCATCTTGCACATCAAAGGAGAAGGGGTCCGCAAAAATTTGAAATGTCGCTTTGTGTGTCTTGAAGTCTGCAAATCTGTGATCAAATTCCTCCTGTAGCTTCGAAATGGCCTCAACATACTTCTCACCACTGAATGGTGTGCCTGCATCCACGAGAGCCTTGCATGCTGGGAAATGGCAAAGGTTTGTCTGAGAGAGCTGGGCTTTCCATAACACAAGTTTAGTGCAGAATGCTCTCACGTTGTCATAGGCAGCACTGACAAGTTGCCCCTGGCCTTGTAGCTTCTTGTTCAGTACATTAAGCTCATGTGTGATATCAACAAGAAAAGCCAAGTCCATGAGCCATTTGGGATCACTTAGCACAGGATCAATCAACTCACAAACGGCGTAGCTAGCTTTGACTGCTGCATTACTGTCTTTGGTAGCCTTCTTGAAGAGATCCTGTTGCCTCAGAAGACGTGTTTTAAGACTGGCAACCTGGTTGGCTCTCTCATCTCCCTGGTATTTTTCGTACTCCTCAGCATGTCTCATAGTACAATTACGTTTCAAATTGTATTCCTTGTGCACCGCAACTTTTTCAGTGTAAATGAGACACGTCGGGGTGCCCCTGTGTTCAACAAAGAAATATTGCACTCCCCACTTTTCTTGAAACTGTCTGTGCTCATCACCGACCTTTCTCTTCACGGCAGGCTTTGAAAGAGACATCTCTGGGGCTCTGTAATATGTTTTTCCACTTGGAATGAGTCTCGGGTTGATCTTTCACATTCAGTCGCGCGGGTTTGTGGCGCATGTGCACTTTCGCTCTCCGTTTCAATCGCGGAGATGGCTACAGACACTGACACAGGCTGGATCACGGATCATAGCGCCTCATTCAGTTCTATGCTGAGAGCAGTGGAGGAGTGTGCGCGCCGAGCGGAGTGATCGGCCTCACGGCTTCTCCTCCGCCCAGCTGATTGGAGGAATGAATGAGTGAGTGAGGCACTGGACAGCCCGGCCGATGTCCCGCCCTCCAGAGCCGTATACCTCACCGTGATTGGTTCATTCAGCTCCGAACCAAAGTTCCCTCTAATTTTTTGTTGGTCTGAGCAGAAAGACAACCTCCCTGAGCGCACTGAGTACCAGTGTGAGCGACATCATCGGTACTCGGATGATTCGCTTAAAGACGTTTCGCCGACGGACGTTTGACAGACGGGCAGGTCGCCGAATGGACGTTCCACCGAACGTTCATTCGGCCGAACGGAGGTTTCGCCGAAACGGGATTCGAACGCTCGCCCCGCCGGATCGTGTGTGTACAAGTTTTTCAACCTCGGCCCGCGGGCCATATACGGCCCGTTAGGATTTTTAATCCGGCCCGCCGCCGGTGTTTTCCAAATTATAGTAAAAATCAATGTTCGTCTACCATCAATGGCAGTCCGGGAATAAGCACTCTTGGGCAGGCAGATGTAGCAGAACCGAGCCGTAAAATGACAGCAATCGGGTCAAATCCATCCTAAAACAGCATTTAATGATTAAATACAAATACTGGATGATATCGCGATGGAGGCAAAAAAACGTCTATAGACGTCCATTCGCCAAACGGCTCAAAATGCTCTCAAATTCGGTCAAATCCAGCTGAAAACAGCGTTTAATGATTAAATACAAATACTAGTATTTGTATTTAATCATTAAACTAACAAATACTAGTACGAGTCCGTCTGTGAAACGTCCGTCGGCGAAACGTCTTTAGGCGAATCATCCGGTCACGACATCATCATTGCTCGCTATCGGCACACCAGTATCACACCTGCCACAAGCAGGTGCATGTCCATGTTCCCTCTAATTTTTCATGTAAAACAAGAAAAACATGAGTGGACAGAGCTACTGCCACTGGCTGCCACTTAAACGGCGCCATCATGGGGAAAGGGGTAAAAAAAAAAAAAAAAAAAAAAAAAAAAAAAAAAAAAAAAAAAAAAAAAAAAAAAAAAAAAAAAATCTATATTTCATATTAAGACGGGGGCCGCAAATTATCGTCCCGCGGGCCGCAGTTGGCCCGCGGGCCGCAAGTTTGAGACCCCTGCTCTAGACCATGTTTATTCTAACATCAAATATGCTTATAGAGCCACACAACTCCCTCACCTTGAGAGGTCCGACCATCTCGGCCTGTCCGTCACCCCCTCATACATCCCACTCCGGAGGCAAACAAGGCCACAACTAAAGATAATAAAAACATGGCTTGAGAACGCCCTTTCTCAGCTGCAGGACTGTTTTTCCCGCACCATTTGGGAACTTTTTGAACACCACAACCTCCAGGACTAGACGGACACTGTACTTTCCTATATCAAAAACTGTACGGACGCTATTAATAAATGTATCCGGGTTTTTCCTAAGCAAAAACCCCGGTTTACCAGTGAGACACAGGCACTCATTAAATGCCGTAACACCACCTTCAGGTCAGGGGACAAGTTACAATACAGCTTTGTGGTGTTTTGTCAACAATCTCACACTAAACACCACGAAAACTAAAGAAATAGTCCTGGACTTTCGCAAACACAACACAGATCTGGCCCCGCTCCTCATAAATGGATTATGCATAGACAGGGTCCAGACCTTCAAATTCCTGGGGGTCCACATCACGGACAAGCTCTTCTGGTCTACCAACACCACTGCAGTGGTGAAGAAGGCCCAGAAACTCAATTTCCTTAGGGTACTCAGGAGGAACAACTTGGACACTAAGCTACTGGTAACCTTCTATAGAGCCACTGTGGGGAGCATCCTGGCATACTGCATTACAGTGTGGTACGCTGGAAGCACGGCAGCAGACAGAAAAGCCATGCAGAGAGTGATCAACACCGCCCAGAAGATCATCGGCTGCTCTCTGCCCTCACTGGATGACATTGCCAGCGCTCCCTACCTCAGCAGAGCCGGGAACATTGTTAGGGACCCATACCACCCTGCTCACAACCTGTTCCAGCTGCTGCCCTCTGGTAGACGCTACAGGTCTCACAAAACACGGACAAATAGACTTAGGGACAGTTTTTCCCCACAGCCATTAGGGCTCTGAACTTGCATTAGCACGACATACCATCCCTTCTGTGCAATAACTTCGGTGTGCAATAGCAATGTGCAATGTCTTAGATTGTGCAATATTTTAGAATTTACCTTGCCCGGACATGACTTTTAATATTTTTATATTACGTATTTATGTTTTTAAATGCACTTTGTGGAGTAGCACCACCAATTTCGTTATACGCAGCTGTGTATAACGACAGTAAAGGCTTTTGATTGATTTATTGATTTGATACTATTCCTTCCGCATAGATTTCGTGACACCTTAGTTTGGACGTTTCTGGCCGTGAGTGTCCTTTCCTTATTTTACTCGCTGACTTGGTCGTGCTACCTTTGTTGTTTTCAGGTTCATGACAGTTGTACTTTGTCATAGTTGCCCAGCTGACTTAAGATTGCAGGGCACAAGGAGACGGATAACCATTCACACTCACACTCATACCCAGGGGCAATTTAGAGTGTCAAAATTACTGTATATCACATGTCTCAAACCGATTCCACCGAGGGCTGCGGTGGGTCCTGGTCTTTGTTCCAACCGATCCAGTGCCGACATTTTAACCAATCAGGTGTCTTCTAAAATAAGCAGCACCTGACTTTAATTAACTGATTACACTTACAAAAGGTATCCTCTTGTTGAGTTGGAATGAAAACCTGCACCCACTGCGGCCCTTAGAGGGCCGGTTTGACACCCCTGCTGTATATCATGACTGAAAAAAATATTACTCATGAAATTGCATTTATGTAATTAATTAAATTCCATAACTCAAGTGAATTGTATTATTAAATAAGCCCTTAATATATATACATATATGTTTATTTAAAAAAAATGAATAAAAAATGACTCCATGTGAATTGTAGCATTATCTTACAATGTGGGACATAGTAAAAAAAGATGGTGAATTTTGGATGTTTATTGTGCAAAAACTACCCGTGGTGTTTATTGTGCAAAAACTGCCCGTGGAAGAGTAATTAGCATGTCTGCCTCTAAATTCTGAAATCAAGGGTTTAATCCCTGGTGGGTTCTAACTTACTTGTATATTATATATATATATATATATATATATATATATATATATATATATATATATATATATATATATATATATATATATATATATATATATATATATATATATATATATATATATATATACCGTATTTACTCGAATTAAACGCGCACTCGAAAATAACACGCAGGTAATTTTGGGCCAAAAACATCTGGAAAAACGCAGTAATCGAATATAGTGCGCACCTAAAATTTCCCGCTGACGAAAATCAGAAATCTTACGATATTCCTCTCTCTCTTTGTCTGTCCTCTCATCCGTCTCCTCATACATCTCTTCGTTGAGAATCCTATCAACGTCCACGCTTCCTTCATCCACTTCCTCTTCCTCCCACAACACATCATCCGATTGGCTTTACGAGATGACGTAAAATCCGTGCGTCAAAGTGAGTTTGACAATGCTTTTTTCGATCGAAAATTTGTAATTTATTTTAGTTATTGATTATAACACTGAACTGAGAGAGGGTGAACTGAGACGAGTACGAGGCTAGAGGGGGGCAGTGGTGGTCTCGGCTTTCCGATTTTCGATCGGCTTTAGAGATGACGTAAAATCCGTGCGTCGGCTTTACGAGATGACGTAAAATCCGTGCGTCAAAGTGAGTTTGACAATGCTTTTTTCGATCGAAAATTTGTAATTTATTTTAGTTATTGATTATAACACTGAACTGAGAGAGGGTGAACTGAGACGAGTACGAGGCTAGAGGGGGGCAGTGGTGGTCTCGGCTTTCCGATTTTCGATCGGCTTTAGAGATGACGTAAAATCCGTGCGTCGGCTTTACGAGATGACGTAAAATCCGTGCGTCAAAGTGAGTTTGACAATGCTTTTTTCGATCGAAAATTTGTAATTTATTTTAGTTATTGATTATAACACGCACCCCCATCTATTGGAATTAATTATATAGCAAAAATCTGCGTGTTATATTCGAGTAATTTCGGTATATATATATATATATATATATATATATATATATATATATATATATATATATATATATATATATATATATATATATATATAGATGGACATGACTTTTAATATTTTAACACCATGGGCAGTTTTTGCACATTAAACATCCAAAATTCACACAATAACATACCTCATAGAAAAGTTTAGAAGAACTTTTCATTAAACACAACAATATAGTACAACAAATGTGTTTCCATTTGTAAGGGAAAAAAAATCATGAATAATGGTTCTTAAATGTCACTCACTTGTTGTGAAAATCATAGATCTCCTGCATGTTGCCAAAGATGACAAGCTCCTTGTTGGCAATGACAGGTGGTATTTCGTCACCACCATTGATCATTTCACACAAGTAGGTCTGGAATAAAAGAGAGTACCATCTGTGCTTTGACAAAAATACTACCAGCTAACTACCTCCACCAAGTTTTCATTCATTCACTTTCTGTACCGCTTATCTTCACAAGGGTCGTGGTGGGTACTGGAGCCTATCCCAGTCAATCGCGGGGCACAAAGAGACTCATACCTTTTAAAGTATTCAACCAGCCTAACATGCATGGGAGGAAACCGCAGTACCTGCAGAAACCCACGCAAGTCCGGGGGGAGAACATGGAAATTCTACACAGGAAGATCGCAACCTTCCATGGATTGAAACCTTGATATTAGAACTGTGGGGCCGGTGTGCTAACCCATCAGGTGCCAGGCCGCCCTCCATTAAGGCTTAAATACAGTATTAGCATTTTCTTTCTAGCATTTCTTAGCATTTTAGATTGATTGTGGCTATTGTACATCACAATAATTGATTTTTACTAAAATCTGAAGAAAAAAAACATTGAATCTCTGATTTGAAATAGGTATGGTGTAGACGAGAAGCTGCACACATAAAATTAATGTTCTTCATTACAGCCAATAAAATTTGAGGGCCACAGGTAGAGATGATAGTTTTCTCACCTCTAGACATTCCTGGAGATCTCTTACATAGGTCTTCTCAGTCTGCAGAAGCTCAGCCATGATAAACCTGCAGAAAAACAGACAGATTTTTATGTACAGTGTCCAAGCTTGGTAGGAATAAATGGGATTGTGTTGGCGGTATTACTCAAAATGAATACTTTATTTTAAAAAAATACTACTCTATTGCTTTTGCAGTTACAGTAGATGTCAATGTGTTGACACATATTGTAGATAGTAGATGTTCCAGAATAGGTTAATTGCACGGCTGTACTGAGACACTTTGCATATATGCCCCTTTCATATTATGATTTTTGTTAAAACAGGAGCTATTTCCACTTGGTTTGTTTGTTTCCTAGTTATACTCACTCTTTCTTCCTTGACGATTTCCTTTTCTCCTCGTTGACCTCATCAGTGGGCTCTCGTAGTGTAATTTCAGGATCGTCCGACAAACTGGCAGGAATAATATCTAACTCTAAGTCTTTGTTGTTCTAAAGATGAAGAGGAAAAGAAAAGAAAAACATAAATAAACATGTCCACATGTATTAGAGGCAGAGTAGGAGATTTATTTCCCACCTCAGATGATACACCTAGAGTTCTTTCAAGGTTTTCCTGGTACTTGGCCATACGCATGGAGAAGTCGCGGTAACGGCGGTCAACCGTGCTCACCCAACGCTTAAGTTCTGTAACATGTCCATGGCCTTTCTCCACAAGGTTGTCAGCAAGCTGAATGAGAAGCTTCACCTTTTCCTTTGTTTGCTGGAGAGATGGCCACACAATGTTTACTGCTGCTTTAATTGGTTTGTAAAGGTACCTGGGTTTTCAAAATGTGGGATCTAATTCAATTGTAATAAATTGTGACACTTTTCAACTCAACCAATTAGTAGAGCAACTAACTGCATTAGAGTATTTCTCGATTACTAAAACACAATTGTCTGAACCAAATGGTAAGTAGCTTGAACCCATTGATTGAATTAGTGAGATCTTGTGGAAATCCATTTGCACCCCCTCTTTAGAGATGACTTATAAGGGACTAAACTTAGAGACTGGTGGTGCGGCCACACAGAGGTCCAGGCCTCTACGGGGTCCGGGTTTCAGACGAAGAGGGGTGGGTGAGAGTCCATCACAATAACGTAAAATAATGCTTGGAGCTATTAAAGAGTGTATAAGTGTTCAAAACTTTCTGCCAGCCATTGGACGATCGCCTCGGGTGTCCCTCGAAACTGTGTACGGGCCTGCAAATAATTTGATTAAGATATGTTAATTATTTAGTTACAAATATTACCATTTCTTTCTTAACAAAAGTCAATAAAACCTTTAGTTAGCGTGACCAGATGATTCGCCGAAAGACGTTTTGCCGACGGACAGGCCGCCGAATGGACGTTTCGCCGAACGGCCGTTCGGCCGAATGAACGTTTGGCCGAACGGACGTTTCGCCGGAACGGGATTCGCGCGCTCGCCCCGCCCCCGGATCGTGTGTGTACATGTTTTTCAACCTCGGCCCGCGGGCCATATACGGCCCTTTACAGATAACATTCATTTAGGAATAACAAGGGCATGTACTGCCCCCCGCTGGACATATTTCTAAATACAAGTACGTACTACACTACAATGTGCTGACAAAACAAATTCACTGAACACTGCTCACCGTCAAATCCGTCAGCCAAAGAGTACCATCCTCTGGATGCAAGTTTAATAATGGGTCATTTGGGAGTAAATAGACATGGTTAGAATGAATTAGTCAAGAGACAGTACAAAGATAATCATGTTACTTGCTTTTTAATATTAAACACATTATCAATACGCTGCCATTCAAAAAAATATTTTTATTAAAAAGAAGACAAAGCAAATTCAGGGATGGTGTTTTTATTAAAGCAGTAAAAACATACAAATTTTGTACAAAAATTACAAATAAAATACAAACTATGTACAAAAATTACAAATACAATACAACCTTACAAATTATGTACAAAGGGAATTCACAGATGGCAGTGGCAGTTTTTATTAAAACAGTAAAACTTACAAATTAAGCGCAATGGCTTCTAGGTACTGTAGTTTGTTTGGAAATCGATCCGGGTTTTCATAGTCATCCGTGAGCTTTTTTAACCGTTCATTAACAGCTGCGTATGACTTTTTGGTATGTCTGGGCATAATACCGCCATAAGCCTGTTGTATTCGTATTTCCCAATCACTTTGCCCTAATTTGAGTTTGCTTATCAGACGAGATAAATTTGGATGGACAACTGACACTCTACATTGAAATGCGCGGTGCCAACCTTCAACAGAATTTTTAGTGCGTGGTATTCCCAGCAAGGTCTTTTCTCTAACATTCCATAAGGGGATAGCAAAACATGGACCGCATCGCCGTCGCCTTCCCCTTGGCTCACCTAGCCAACCCGGATGTCCGGTGTAAACATCCAATTGAAACATCCCCACTTTTATTGGTTTAATAAAATAATAAACTAAACACTTTTTTTTTTCACTCACGCACACACACAGTTTACAAGAAATTACAATTAATATATGTTGGATGAAATTTATGATATGTTAGAGAAAAAAAGACAACAAGAACAACAAGACCGCTTTCTACTTCCACTTTAAATCTTCATCTCAAAATGTACTGCCACCCGCTGGACATATTTCTAAATACAAGTACGTACGTGCTGCCAATGTTTTCTATTTTTTTATTTTATCCTTGCGTTTAAAGTAGTAGCCATTTGCCATATTTTAGGAAATATATATTCAAAATGATTTGCTGAGAACCTTAATTCAAAGATTAATCTCAACGTTTTCTATGCTGGTGTAAATTTTCTGGAGTATGATTTCTGGATTTACAATTTCATTACAGTAGTACTTACTGTTACTACTACTTTATTTTCTCTATTTCTTCTGTCACGTACTGTTCTGCGTGATCTCCAAATGGCTACTACTTTAAACGCAACAATAAAATAAAAAATATAAAAATTTGGCAGCACATTGTAGTGTAGTACGTATGTGTATTTAGAAATATGTCCAGCGGGGGGGCAGTACATGCCCTTGTTATTCCTAAATGAATGTTATCTGTAAAGGGCCGTATATGGCCCGCGGGCCGAGGTTGAAAAACATGTACACACACGATCCTGGGGCGGGGCGAGCGCACAAATCCTGTTTCGGCGAAACGTCTGTTCGGCCAAACGGCCGTTCGGGCCGAATGAACGTTTGGCGAAACATCCATTCGGCGACCTGTCCGTCGGCCAAACGTCTTTCGGCGAATCATCCAAGTACCTTTAGTTAGTTGAATATATTTTGTATTAGTCATGTTCTGTAGCCTACATTGACTCTCTTTTTTCAGCAGTTAATTAAGCCAAAGAGGTGGGCGGTGCAACACACCTGTGGCAGATTTAAAAACACAGCACAATCAGCAGACTGCTGTGTTTGCCCAACACTCCGCTGAGACCTCCTACAAGATTGACGGTTGTATTTTGTGTAATTTTGTACTTTGCATCATTAAGTGTACTCGCTGACTCAGTCGTTAACCAAGAGTGCACACCAAAAAAACGTAGGTAACAAAAGAAACAATACAAGGCACGACCGGCGAAGAAAACTAAGAAACAAAAGTATAACAAATGATTGTTATACTTTTGTTTTTTAGTTTTCTTCAATGTGTATATGTGCAGGTAAAAACTCATTTTTGATGTTACGTGTTTATAAAAACATATCAGTGAATTGGAATGTAGTGGTACATGTCGCTGTTTATGATGCAAATTACATTTGAATTTTGTGATGAACCAGTTGATATTATCAATAATTCCAGGTAGATGTGAACATTTATGTAAAATTCTAATAATTTATGATATTTTTTTTTATAAAAGGTACCCAATGTGTATAGATCTACTATTATGTGTAAATTACACGTGTAAGTGAAAACATTTTTTTTGTTCCCAAAAACATTGAGATATCTCTTTGCAACAAGATTTTAACTATTTTTTCCAAATGGAATTTCAATCATATCTATCATGAAACAGTGAAAAAATACATTGTCATAGCTGTATGTCGCTCTATGTCACAGTCTGGTTGGCCCATGATCAAATCGGGCTAAGTGGCACGTAGAATAAAATGAATTTGAGTGTTAGGGTTATTAGTCTTACATTATTATATATTTGCTTGCAATGAAGAACGCTTTGCTTCACTTAGAATGTTAGGGTTATTTGTCAGGCCCCAGACTAGACTGGTGGCTGGTTGCGCCAGTCACCCAATCACAGGTCCAGCCCCTAATGACTGGAGGGGGCTGCCAGGTGTGAGTCATTACCCTACAAGGAGTATGTAAGGCCACCAGGAACATGACCATGCTGCTGGATCGTCAAACAGAATACTGTGAGGTACCCTCTCGCGTTTTACCTACCTGTCTTATTGCTACTCGACCTCTTGTTTACACCCAGGATTCCGACCACGCTCTGCCCCCTACGACCATGGATCACGGACCAAGGACAACGATCACGACCACGGATCACGGACCAAGGACAACGACCACGTATCACGGACCAAGGACCCCGACCACGGCCACGGATCACGGACCAAATACAACGACCACGGATCACGGACCAAGGACAACGACCATGCCGACCTTCCCGCTACGGCTTACGACCCGCCTGTGCCGTCCCCTCTTGTGTTCGCCCGCCTCGCGGACGATCGAAATAAATATTTGAACGAACCAGACTTGCACCCTCGCCTGCTTTGGGGTCCTCCACCCCCGTCCGTAATATTATTAGTCTTACATTATTATATATTTGCTTGCAATGAAGAACGCTTTGCTTCACTTAGAATGTTAGGGTTATTGGTCTTACATTATTATATATTTGCTTGCAATGAAGAACGCTTTGCTTCACTTAGAATGTTAGGATTATTAGTCTTACAATATTATATATTTGCTTGCAATGAAGAACGCTTTGCTTCACTTAGCTTATTAACATTAGAAAAGTAGAGTACATCTGCTTGCAACCGTGTAAATGCTTGCTCCTGAGTTAGCCTAAACAACAGGAAGTTCACTCCTCTTGGACAGCTGGAATATGGAGAAGATCCGGTGGACCTTCATCTGTTTTGAGAACTAAACCTATTTGTAACTCGGGTCTTTGACTATCGACTTCTCACACTGTTTTCACACCCCTCCCTTGAGAAGATCCGGTGGACCTTCATTTGTTTTGAGAGCTAAAACTTCTATTGACTTCTCACTCCTATGTTCACACCTCTCCCTTGAAGCTAATAAACAGCAAAGAGATGCGTCTAACGGCAGAATGAACTTTGGACTAAGACGGGTCGGTTCGATTCTCTCTTGTAAGAACACCACAGATGAGTCTCCTGTCTCTTTTATTCGTGCATGCATTTGGGAATGCCTATTGGTGAACCCATCATCCTATGTAACACCTTCATTATCTCGTTTCAATTAAAGTGTGGATGTTTGGACATACTTCTTGTCTAGACATACTTGTAGCAAGTGATTTTGTGGATGAAAGGCACACTTATACTATGCCCAGAAATAAAGTGTCTCAGATTAGGCGCCCCCGACGAGTCATCACCTTATCGTAGTTGGGTGCCCCAGTGATACTTTGAGCTATGTTTTGGGGGGCCTTGCGCCCCTGGTAGGGTCAAGAGGTGAGGGACCAGACGAAGAATGGCTCACAAGACCTCTTATGATGAGAAATAACTATGAACTACGATTTCGCTCGCCCGGACGCGGGTCAGCGGGGTGCCACTCTGGAGCCAGAGCCGGAGGAGGGGAACAATAGCGAGCGCCTGCCGGCCGGGCACAGCCCATCGGTTCCCCCTCACATGGGCTCACCGCCCAAAAGGTCTCCAAAAGGTAATTGAAGATCTCACTGGTCAAATACATTTAAAATGCTAATTAGGTCTGCTTGTAGCTTCAAATACGAAATACCAGACTTTAATCAGATAGTGGGCGAGCTGTGCTAACAAATTTGGCATTGTTAAAGGGATTGAAAGACACCTGCTAATTAGTGTGAACCAGTCCCCAGTGTTTATCCCTGTAAGAGCATCTTCTCTCCTTAGAAATGGGGATTCTTGAGCAGGTGTGCTTGTTTTTATCTGATTAGTCTGCCCAAGAACACAGCCTTGGATCGTGGCCTTTGACTGTACAAAAAAGTCCACCTAACGCCAATGTAAATTATCAACACATGCCTAGACCGCCCTCTTGCGGTTCAGTATAAAGAGAACAGGTCCAATACCGTATTTATTCGAGTATAACGTGCACACTTGTATAACTTGCACCCATAATTTGTGACTAAAAATTGATGTCAGCTCACATCAAGGATTGCACCGGTACCTGTAACTAGCAAATGCTGAAGACATGTCGCTGTGCCAAAACATTTATTCATACCATATGGTACGGAAATCTGGTAAAACAAACTACTACCAACATGAACACAATTCTCAAATGGAATTAACAATTTTAAATCCTTAAAGTCTAATTAATCATCATAATATTTAAATTTTTCAAAGTCTGATTCATCATAATCAGATTCACGAAATAATTAATTCCATTCTTTTTGAGTTCTTTTTTCCAAGTGTGTGCACCAGCCAATAGAACGGGCTCTGCGCCCCATCTGGCAGACGAAGACAGATTTTACGTCACCGGCGAAGCGCAGTGTTTCACCGAGATTCGTGTATAACATGCACCCAAACATGCTTCAGTTTTTTGGTAAAACGTTTTGCGCATTATACTTGAATAAATTTGGTAATATATATTTTGTGGATAATTTAAAACATAAGGCGCACTGGAGTATAAGCAAAAGTGATGTTTGGCCATTGGTTGTGTTTTTCAGAACTCCTGCAGCTTGAACATGTAAAATCAGGTTTACTTCAATAAGTGTGGAATATATTTAACGGATGATGACATTTTTTCCAACATACACTCTATAATAGTCAAAACAAAAACATCACATGATTTTGGGAAAGCAATTATTTTCCGTGGCCGGATGATTCGCCTAAAGACGTTTCGCCGACGGACGTTTGACAGACGGACAGGTCGCCGGATGGACGTTCCACCGAACGGTCAATCGGCCGAACGGCTGTTCGGCCGAACGGAGCTTCGGCCGAGCGGAGGTTTCGCCAGCGCGCTCGCCCAGCCCCCGGATCGTGTGTACAAGTTTTGCAACCTCGGCCCGCGGGCCATATACGGCCCGTTAGGATTTTTAATCCGGCCCGCCGAGTAGGTAAATCATATCCCTACGGTCATCGGAGGGGTTTCTCCCCGGGAACAGTGCTTCGTGGGCGGATTTTAATGACACATGCTGAGTTTCATTATCGAGCTCCATATATTTCCCGAGTTTGAGCACTTTAAAAATCGGCGGGGGTTCCCCCCGAGCCTATCCGAGAATAGTGCGCCGTGAGCGGACTGGGTTGGACGACGCCCCGCTGAATTTCTGCAGCTCCAGAAATTTTTCAAATTTGACCCCCACACACATTGGAGGGGTTTTTCACCGAGCACAGTGCTCTGTGGGCGGACAGGGGTGACACATGCCCCGATGGAATCCTGAGCACCATAATTTTTTTCAAAGCGTGAGCACCACACACATCGGCGGCGTTTTTCCCGAGCGTAACCAAGGATAGTGACACATGAGCGGATTGGGTTGGCTGCTGCCCCGCTGAAATCCCGAGCTCCATAAATTTTTCAAAGTATGAGCACCACACACATCAACGGTGTGTTACCCCAGTGCCTATCCGACATTTGATGTCGCAAATACAAATACTAGTATTTGTATTTAATCATTAAACGCTGATGCCCCGCTGAAATCCCGAGCTCCATAAATTTTTCAAAGCATGAGCACCACACACATCAACAGTGTGTTTCCCCAGTGCCTATCCGACATTTGATGTCGCAAATACAGATACTTGTATTTGTATTTAATCATTAAATGCTGTTTTCGGCTGGATTTGACCGAATTTGAGAGCATTTTGAGCCGTTTGGCGAATGGCTCTGTTCTTAAAATGGCCGACAAGCGACGACGTCGAGCTCCATTGCCTCACAACGCGCATCGGACATCTAGTCTGTATACACGAAGGATATGTGAATTTCCTTTGTCTTCTTTTAAATAAAATACTAGTATAAAATACAATACTAGTATTGTATATACAAATACTAGTATTTGTATTTAATCATTAAACGCATTTTGAGCCGTTTGGCGAATGGTCGTATATATATAGACGTTTTTTTGCCTTATAGCAACATCATCGCGACATTTTACCGAGGAATTCACTTCCCTGGGCTCGGTTCTAATGTCCAAAGAGCTCCAGTATTTGTATTTGATGCTGTTTTAGGATGGATTTAACATGATTGTTGTCATTATATGCCGTGTACTTGTATTTAGAAATATGCCCAGCGGGGGGCAGTACATGCCCTTGTTATTCCTAAATGAATGTTATCTGTAACGGGCGTATATGGCCCGCGGGCCGAGGTTGGAAAACTTGTACACACACGATCCGGGGGCGGGGCGAGCGCGCCGGCGAAACCTCAGCTCAGCCGAAGCTCCGTTCGGCGGATTGACCGTTCGGTGGAACGTCCATTCGGCGACCTGTCCGTCTGTCAAACGTCCGTTGGCGAAACATCTTTAGGCAAATCATCCGAGCACCATTATTTTCCCTTTAATAAGGGTGCTTTTTTGGCGAGGCATTTTAGATTTTAGAGTGCTACTTGAAGTAAATATGAAACCCTTATGTAACGTAATCAAGCCAATGGCACAGACAAAAACAAACGCATGCACACCTCTATACACAAGACTCACAAGCTACAATACCTTGGCAGACAATTTAAAGTGATGATGGTCACTGAGGAGCTGCTGGGTTTCCTTGCTGCTGTCACCAGATGATGCATGTGTAGCCAGATAAACGTCACCTGTCTCCTGAATCCAGTCAAGGGCCTGCACACACGCACCCACAGATAAAATATTTATTATATGAGATAGGGACTCTTTCTCAATCATTTTCATTAATCATAAAATGGAGCAGATGTTCCTTCAGTTTGCACATATACACATACACACACGCACACACCTTCTTGGCGCTGCTTTCAAAGATAAAGTATTGTTGACATTGGTCCAGCCTTCTTTTTTTCAGAGTCCAGAAGTGCAAGACTCTGTTCTCTCTCTGTAGCAGCTCATTCAGAATAGCTAAAGAAAATAAAACACATATACACTTATGTATATATAATCTTGTATTCACCCATTTCTTGCTTTGTTGTACAGTGTTCCCTCGTCATTTCATGGTTCGACTTTCGTGAATTTACTCTATTAATAGGTAATTGCAGTACTAGCCTGCAAAACATTTACCAGTAGGCCCACAAAAAATTTATAGTACCGGCAATGTTCCCGCTAATTTTTCACATGTCTGGGCTTATAGACAACCTGAGGATCACTATGAGCAACATCAGAAGTGCTCGGTATGGCCACACACTAGTATCACACCTGCCATGAGGAGGTGCATATTTACTACCCATGAATGATCTAGCCATGATAAAATTTAATGATTAATATCCAAAAATTATTGTGGAATTAGGCCCAAATGAATCTGGTATGCAGAATAATATAAACAATGTCTAATGCCCTAAAATGGACTCGCACAACTCACTTTTGTTAGCCCCTGCGAATCTTGTAAACAGCTTCATTAAAATTTGGGTTTTTCCTCCTGAAGTTAAGCAGAGCGCGCTGATTCATTCTTCCATATTTGGCATCACGGCACTGGGAGCCGATGGGAAAGGCGTGAATGCTGTCTGCTCAATGGGCACCGTGTTGCCAATCTCACGGCCATAATATAAGGTAAGATTTCTTACCATTTGATTGGCCACACGGTGTGTGTGTGTGAGTGGCTCGCGTCAACACTGTATCTGAATTATAATAACTATAATTGTAATTTCCCAGATTCAAAGAACTTGTGTTGAGAGAATAAGAGGCAAGAACCTCACTCGCTTGGAGGCCAAAAATGGTCTCCGGGTGTTTTATTAAAATAAATAATACGCGTCAGGAGGAAACACACTCTCAATCCCGGTTACGCCTAATATAATCCGTGGTTTCGAGTGAATATTTGTATCTAATATTCGGTTGGACCCACCTATGAGTGTTCAAACCAGTTTGTGTTTGAGGATTTCAGTCAAAACAGTCTCTATGAGTACGGACAAAATAATTATATGCATATTATTGTATATTATAAATAGTTTAGGTTTCCATGCGTGATATGTGCGCATGCTTGGGAGAGTGTGTGCGATCTTCCTCCCCCCTTTCTGTCTGTCTCTCTAGCTGTCTCATTTTCCCATTGTCTGAAAGAAGAATTAAGGCATAACGAAACAAGTAGGAAAAAGAAAAACATGATATGCTTAGGACTGTGCGGAAAACAAAAGTGTGAAAAAAACGTATTGCTATAACTGCTTGTTCCTTGAGTGGTCACTTCTGCAACGGTAAACACGAAGTTGAGTTAGTTTATACCAAAAAAATAGTAGAATTTGAGCTAAAGCAGCTGTGGTCAATATGCTGGTGCGGAGTGGTTAAGTGCTGTGGTGTTTTCTGTGCGTATGCTGTAAATCACGTGGAGCAGTGTTAAAATCTTTGCAGGCGGTGTGAGCTGTCTCCATTCAAAGGATAGACTGAGCGACAGGAGGCCAGTGAAGAGAACCTATCAGGGGGTGTGGCGAAACTCCCCTCCCTTTGCGGAAGCATTAGAAACAGAAGAGGAGAGTGTGTTTTTATTTTTTGTATGACTGGCTTGAGGGAAAGCTGAATTAACCCTGTGAGTAAACAATTTTAGTGACCAAAGCATTTGAATTGAATGCATTTTGTTTTGACAGCCCACTCTCCAGCTTGATATAAACAGACAGTCTGCATTATAGTTTAATTTTAATCCATTTAGACAGAAAAAGCTAGTTTATTTTTTCCAAAAGATCCTGCAGGGGAAGGTCAGTTGCCAATAGTCACATCTATAACCAAAGACGAACCAGTGATACAAGTCCACATTGCAGGGAAACAAATACCTATGTTGGTTTACACTGGAGCGCATATATATATATATATATATATATATATATATATATATATATATATATATATATATATATATATATATATATATATAAATAGACAGTCAAGCACAAATACTTAATGAAAACATTCACAATAGTAGTGTAACAAGGAGCATATGGGTGGCTTAACATATCAATAGTTGATTTTCATTTTGACCATGTGTTTTTTAAAATTGTTTTGTACCTTTGACCTGCTGTTCGGGCCCTCTGCCATGGCTGGCGGCTCCCGGGATGCTAACGTTGTTCCTGTGGATGTACTTAAGGAAAACCTCAGCATTCCTCCTGGCCAGTGTGCATGCCTGAAGAACAGGTAAGATACACATAAAAAGCAAAGATATTTCTCACAGATAATACTTAGTAGCCTTCGTCACACATTCATTTTCTGAACTGCTTTATCCTCATTAGGGTCGCGGGGGTGCTGGAGCCTATCCCAGCTGACTCCGGGCCAGAGGCGGTGGACACCCTAAATCAGTGGCCAGCCGATCGCAGGCCACAAGCCAACAGACAACCATGCATGCATTAGAGTGTCCAATCAGCCTACCATGCATGTTTTGGAATGTGGGAGGAAACCAGAGTACCCGGAGGAAATCCACGCAGGCCCTGGGAGAAAATTGAAACTTCACACAGGTGAACCGACCTGGATTTCAACCCTGGACCCCAGAGCTGTGAGGCCGACGCACTAACCACTTGGGCCGCACTAAAGTGACTACTGTTCTTGAAAAGATAAAACTTGTACATCACTATATTGTAAGTTGGATGAACATTCTGTAAATTGTCCCTAGTTGTGAATGTCTGTGTGAAAGGTTGTTTCTTTATCTTCATACAGCGATTGACTGCCAATTAAAGATGTACCCCACCGACCACTATTTGCGAATGGATTGTGGCCGCTTGGACGAACGTGTCTGCTTGCACTGTTGTTAAAGGCACTGACAACAGATGCTTGAAAACCGCTGGACATCGGCATCAACACAGCTTTACGAAGGGTGGCAGGCAGCGCCGGGCTAGTTACGCCACTATTTGCGAATGGATTGTGGCCGCTTGGACGAACGTGTCTGCTTGCATTGTTGTTAAAGGCACTAACAATAGATGCTTGAAAAACACTGGACATCGGCATCAACCGGGCGTTCAAAGCAAAGTTGCGAGCGGCATGGAACAATGGATGATAAGTGGCGAACACAGCTTTAGGAAAGGTGGCAGGCAGCGCCGGGCTAGTTACGCCACTATTTTCGAATGGATTGTGGCCGCTTGGACTAACGAGTCTGCTTGCACTGTTGTTCGAGCTTTTGCCAAAGCCGGCATCATTTCTGTGGAGCCACATGGCAATGACAGTGACTCTGACAACGAAGAGAGGGAACTCTGAGTTTTTGATGAATCATTTGGACAATTGCTCAATTCGGACACAAAAAATTAGGACTTTGACGGATTTGTGGGTGATGATTGATCAAAAAACGTGAGTACATTGTAAAATGGCTAAATAAAGTACAACCAAACTCAGTTTTGCTTCCGTTGCCTTTTTAAAAACGTGTTTTTAGCGTGTGTCCGTATGTTTAAGCTGGTGTATGTTTAAGCTGGTGTATGTTTTGCCATGCCTGGCTGCGCCTTTAAATGCGGTGTGTCTTGTGTGTGTGTCAAATACAGAAATAGCCCTCGTTACTGACACTGCATCTTTAAATGCGGTGCGCCATATAGTCGTGAAAATACGGTAACTACTAAGTAGAATGTAATTAAAATGTCCATTCATTAAATTTCTCTCCAAATGATGAACATATTTTAAATTTCGCAAAGGTCATGTAATCTTGTCATGAGCTAAGTCTCAGGAGTGAACTGACCTTGAGAAAGGCTTCTTTCTGTTCAAGGTGTTTGCTGAGCAGGGGCATGAGGTGGTCACATTCAGCTAGGGTTGCCACTTTATCATGAATTCCGCACCAGTCCTCGTCCCTCCGGTACTCCTGCTCCAAGCTCTCCAACACACTACAAACCTTTATGGAGGCGAGGCATAGTATATTAGCGAGACTATAGGTGGGTCAGATGCATACCAGAATTAAAATATACCTGTTCGGACGTCTTGTAGAAAGCCACCGAGGCATTTACGAGCTTCAGGCGGTCCTCCATCTTAAGCATCAACTGCTGCCAGTGGACAGCTACCTTCTCAGCGCAGCTACGAATGGCCTCCGGGTCATAGTGGCCAGCCTGAAGCATCATCTGGAATAATGGGGAGTCAATTAGTAATTCTGCTGACGATAATAGCATTCACTGATCTGAACTTGAAAAATTACAAGTGAAACAGCCCTGAGCATACAACAAGAATGGACACTGCTAAATATAAGCATTTGATCAATTCTGCGACACTTTCGTGTAATACCAGCCCCACTCACTGGCAGGGGCAGCACTGGGAATCCTTTACAAGTTATTGTCATCCTTCACCACTTCACGGCTTCAGTACATCGTGTTTTTTATATTATAGTATCCAAATCAAAAATGTTCGAAAAATGTCAACATTCACGCTGGAACTCTGAAGCGGAACACCCACTCAGAAAATGCCGGAAGACAAGGGACTATCACTCAACTTAGCAGAAGAAGAAAAATGGCAGGTAACGGGCGGTAGCCGTCACTTTTATCCGAAGATGGAGCTCTCTGAGTTTATTGAACTGCAGGGACCATTGGCGAGGGTGGATTTTTTTCAGAAATGCGAACCCCGGGCGACCTTACGGCGGAAGCCGTCTCCATTAACCGAAAATAGAGCTTGCTCAGCCAAATGGACGGCAGGGACCCTCGGTCAAGGTGGATTTTCTTCAGAAATTCAAGCCCCGGACGACGTTACGGCGGACTCCGTCGCCCCTAACTGAAAGTAAAGCTTGCTCAGTGGACTGGAAAGCCAGGAGCTGATGGTGGATTTTCCCAGAAATGTTTCAAAGTGCAAGCTACGGGCAGCAGGCTGACTAATGCTGTTGCTTTTATCTGAAAATAGAGGGCTCTGGGCGGGTAAGACAGCTGAATGGCGCGGAGGAGCGAAGTATAAATTTAATTTCCCCCAAAACAATGAAGCCAATGAAGATAAAGAACATGGTCTTATTACTTTGAGAAATTGCAAGAAATGTCCCATATGGCTTGCAGTTTGCAACAACAGGTCCTCGAGATTGATGACAACACAATCATAGCCATCGAATATGGCTATCGTCCTTACGGTGTAATGTCCTTGTAAAAAAGCATATTTGTCCAAAATAAGAAACAGCGTTTAAAACTCCCCATCACCAAGTTCCTTGCCTTTACTGAAAACCTCTCGATAAAAGGTCCTCCTGCTGCCCCTTCGGCGCCTCTTGAAGATTCCATCAATGATCCAATCCCTCTTGAATCCGACGAAGAGGACTGTTATTTTATTGGTTTCCAAATGTTTGCCACCACCTATGACCTACACACTTGCCGTTCAACAACAATAGAACATGTTCTTTAATCTTCTTCATCTTCTTCCGCTTATCCAAGGTCGGGTCGCGGGGGCAGCAGCTTAAGCAGGGAAACCGAGACTTCCATCTCTTCCAGGAGGATCCGAAGGCATTCCCGGGCCAGCCGGCAGACATAGTGTTCTGGGTCAGCCCCGTGGCCTCCTCCCGGTGAGACGTGTCAAGAACACCACACCAGGGAGGCGTCCAGGAGGCATCCTAATCAGATGCCCGAGCCAACTCATCTGGCCCCTCTCTATGCAGAGGAGCAGGAGCAGCTCTAATCCGAGCCCCTCCCGGATGACCAAAGGCCCCACCTTATCTCTAAGGTAGAGTCCGGACATCCTCCGGAGGAAACGCATTTCAACCGCTTGTATCCGGATCCAGTTCTTTCAGTTAACAATGGACAGCTCGTGACATAGATGGGTAGGAACATAGATCAACCCGTAAATAGAAAGCTTCTCCTTTCGGCTCAGATCCTTCTTCATCACAACGGAGAGTCGGCATCACTGCAGTCCACCTGGCGATCTATCGCTCTAGTTTTCAATAACTCGTGAACAAGAGCCCAAGATACTTAGACTCCTCCACTTTGGGGAGGACCTTAGGTCATGCCACCTTTTCCCGACTCAGGACCATGGTCTCAGATTTGGAGATCCTGATTCTCATCCCGACTGCTTCACATTTGGTTGCAAATCGTTTCAGTTAAAGTTGGATAGCGCGGCCTGACAAAGCTAACAGAATCACATCTGTCAGGCCCCAGATTAGACTGGTGGCTGGTTGCACCCGTCACCCAATCACAGGTCCTGCCCTTAATGACTCGAGTGCTGCCAGGTGTGAGTCATTAGCCAGTGAGGAGTATTTAAAGCCATCAAGAACATGACCACGCCGCTGGATCATCTTATCAGCTCACAGTGAGGTACCCTCTCGTATTTTCTCGCCTGCCTTCATTGATCTACGACCTCTTGTTTTGCTCCCAGGATTTCGACTACGCTCAGCCCCACGACCACGGACAACGACTTCACCCTCGCCCTTTGTACCCTCCACTCTGGACTTCACGACGGGCTTTACGGCTTCCGACCTCCCTTCTACGACTAACGACTCGCCTACGCCATCCCCTCTTGTGCCTTTGCCCGTCTCTGGGACGATTCTAATAAAGATTTGAGAACCAGACTCGCAGCCCTCGCCTGCTTTGGGGTCTACCACCCCCGATCGTAACAACATCATATGCAAAAAGTAAGGATGCAAGAATGAGGTCACCAAACTGGAGTCCCTCAATGCTATAACTGGGTCTAGATATTATTTCCATTAAAGTTATGTACAGAATCGGTGACAAATAGATCCACTTAAGTTGTAATAACCACCGCCTTCCTCGCTACACTGAGCCACCTTGAGAAAAGAGGGAGCTACATCAGAATGCTTTTCATCGACTACAGTCCAGCCTGTAACTGTCATGTTCTGTCGCCACGGTAACAGTTGTGTTTCAGATTAAGCCAATGAGGTGGGCGGGGTCAACACACCGGCAATTGATGAATCCCTCTGGCATTTAAGGACGCCTGCTACAACCAGCATTTGCCGGAGTATTGCGAGTGTCCCTTGTTCTTGCTTGCTGCCCTGCGTACCCTACACCTCGTTGAGACTCTTGATATTAGTATTCTGTGATTAGCATTTTGGGTTCTTAGCGCCGACTCGGTCGTGCCTTTTGTTTTGTTTTGATTCCAAGTATAATCGCCGACTCGATCGTGCTTTTTGTTACACTTTGATTTATAGTTTAGCCGCCGACTCAGTTGTGCTTTTTGTTCAATAAATTCTAGTTTTCTGTGAACCGACTACCCTGCTTCTGTAATTGCCGTGGACCCATCTACAATCGCCTTGCCATTCTTTAACATTAACACCATAAGACCGGACATTCCTATCCCCAAATTGGCCAACCTGGGGCTCCCATATTCCACCTGCTCCTGGATTAAGAACTTTCTGGTCAATCGACCCAGCACGTGAAGCTGGGTCGACACCTCTCATCTGCCCGAACGCTCAGCACCGGCTCGCCCCAAGACTGTGTGCACCCTGAGAACATCATTGTGAAATTTGCGAATGATACAACTCTGGTGGGGGCCGCCTCGTGGTGTAGAGGTTCATTCGCCTGACTTTGTTTGTCTCTCTGTGTGCCCTACGATTGACTGGCGACTAGTCTAGGGTGTAGTCTGCCTTTCGCCCGAAGACAGCTGGGTTAGGCTCTAGCAACCCCGCAACCCTTTCGAGGATGGGCGGTATAGAAGATGAATGAATGAACTGTGGTGGGGATGATCACAGGGGTGAATGAGGCGGCCTACAGAAATGAGGTCCTTAGACTCAGCGAGTGGTGCATTCTCAACAGCTTGAGAACTCATCCTGGACTTTCGAAGAAACAAGGCTGCTCCGTCTCCCATGTATATAAACAGAGAAGTGGAGACTTTCAAATTCCTAGGAGTCCACATCTCTGCTGATCACACTTGGGCGGCAAACACCACAGCCCTCCTCAAGAAGGCGCAGCACAGACTACATTTCCTTAGAGTACTCAGGAAGGAGCAACTAAACACCAGTGAGGCACTCAAGCTGCACAGAAGCCGAAAGGAATAGACTGCAGAGGGTGATCAGAGGGTCCAGTCCATCAAATTCATGGGGGTCCACGAAACGGACAAGCTCTCCTGGTCTGCCAACACCACCGCAGTGGTGAAGAAGGCCCAGAAACGACTCCAGTTCCTGAGGGTACTCAGGAGGAACAACTTGGACACTAAGCTTCTGGTAACCTTCTATAGAGCCACTGTGGAGAGCATCCTGGCATACTGCATTACAGTGTGGTACGCTGGAAGCACGGCAGCAGACAGAAAAGCCATGCAGAGAGTGATCAACGCCGCCCAGAAGATCATCGGCTACTCTCTGCCCTCACTGGATGACATTGCCAGCCCTCGCTACCTCAGCAGAGCAGAGGGACATTGTTAGGGACCCATACCACCCTGGTCACAACCTGTTCCAGCTGCTGCCCTCTGGCAGACGCTACAGGTCTCACAAAACACGGACAAATAGACTTAGGGACAGTCTTTTTCCCACAGCCATCAGGACTCTGAACTTGCGTTAGCATGACACACAATCCATTATGTGCAATAACTTCGGGGTGTGCAATAACAATGTGCAATATCTTAGATTGTGCAATATTTTAGAATTTAACTTGCCAGGGTGTGACTTTTTATATTTTTATGTTACTTATTTATGTTTTTTTTACTGGGAAAACGCATTTTGTGGAGTAGCACCAACAATTTCGTTATACGCAGCTGTGTCTGATAACAATAAAGGCTTTTGATTTGATTTTAACACAGCCCAAAAAGATCATCAACTGCCCCCTACCAAACCCGTCCAGCATCTACAAATCCCAGTGCCTTAGAACGGCAGAGAGCATCATAAAATACAATACGCATCCAAATTTCCATCACTTCAACCTGCTGCCCTCTGGATGGCGCTACACAGCCATAACTGCCAAGACAAACAGACTCAAGGACAGTTTCTTCACAAGAAATGTCACCATACTCAACTCGAGTTCTGCAGCTAGGACCAAATTAAGACTAATTACTACTACTAATTTCTTATGTTGACCGCATAGTTATCTATGACTATTTATTGATTATTTGTTTATCATTACTATATATTGATTATCTATGTTTGTTTGTTTGTTTGTTGATGAGTCCATAGAGTCAGCAAGTGGGCTCTCAACAACTTGGCGCTGAATGTCTCCAATACCATGGAACTCATCCTGGACTTCAGACGGAACAAGGCCACTCGCTCTACTGATCTCACTTGGACTACTTATCTATTTATTTCTTATTTGTTATTTTTTGTCTGGTTGTTGTTGTTATTTGTGCACTATGTGGTGAAAGCTTTAATTTATACTTGTATAATGACAATAAAACCTTTCAATTAAATTCAAGTTCTCAATGGGATTAAGATCTGGAGAGTTTCTTGGCCAAGGGCCCAAAATCTTAATGTGTTTGTCTCTCTCTGTTTTTCCAATGTAATATCCGTTTTTGGTAATTTTTTTGAGAGGGTGGGATCGAATTAATTTGAATTTAGTTCATTTCTATGGGAAACGTTGATTTGAGATACGTGCAAATCAACATATGGAAAGCTCGTATCTCAAGGTATTACAGTAGTTCATATGATGAGAACTGTAATATTTAATAAATACACTTCTTGATAATTATGCTTGTGTACTTGTATTTTGTATTGGCGGAAAAACATTTAGGATGGTAGTAATAATCCTACTTTGCAATTTTTCGATTATTGCGGCCATGTCTGGTCTACATTATCTGCGATATTCGAGGGATTACTGTATTCAATAGTTGAGACATTTTAGGGATGGGACCTTTTAACCAGGTAACATTTAAACGTCATTGGGTGCTGATTTTACTTTTTAAAAGTTGATTAAAAGCTTACCTCTGCTTTCTGCTGGACTTGTAAAGCACTCTGATGGGTCTTCTGGAGTGAGTTAGCATGGAACAGAGACTAAATCAGAGAAAAGGGAATTATTGAGTTCACCAGTTTAATGAATTAATTAACTGATACAGGGGATGCAGGTATTTGAAGATGTAAACCTATTGCTGTGGATCATGTGTGTTAGTTTGAATTACACATCTGCCATCATTGAAAATATACAGAAACAAAAAATTGCTCAACTACAGAAGTGTGCCTTTGTGTAAGAACATGTGTGCACCTCTATCGCCATCTGGAACTGTTCGTGCTCCCTCTGCAGCTGCTCTGCCTCAGACAATGAACTCGCATTCACCATGCTGGCATTCAGCATGGACTCACCATTACGGATCCATCCAAGAACCTTGAGGGAATGAAGATGAGATGAAAAGTAATGTCAATTGCACGACCATTTGCAAAAAAATGTGAGATAAAATTAAACTGTTCAAACACATACTGCTAAACCACAGTAAATGCACATACAGCCATTTTAAATTTTGCTTTATGTAATTACTGTACACTTAAATCGACACCAAATTACAACGATGTGACGCATGAAAACCATCAAACCGACTGGCCCAGGGCCAGACAGGTGGGTGAATGCGCCTGTCATCCAATCACAGGTTCAACACCAGATGAGTCAATCAACACCATTGCACACCTTCTTAACCCATCCAGAGCTTGACCACGTCGTTGGATTGTCTTGATCCGATCACTGTTAAGTACCTTTTCACGCTACCTCCTTGTTCATCTTGCCCGATCTCCGACTTCGTGTTATTGCCATAAGACCACGACCATAACTATACCCATGCGCCTTGTACCTTCGCTTTGGATCCCTCTACAGACCTCACGGCTATTGACCTCCACGCCAAGTTTACCGACCGGCCTGATCTGCCGATCTTGTAACTTTGCCACGGACTCGCCTACGGACCTCATGACTTTCGACCCCCAACCACATTCACATCCGCCCAGGACTGTAACACAAATTCAGTGAATCAAGTGACGCAGAGCTTCTGAACGGGCATGTACGGCTGGTCAAGCAAACATATTTTATTTTATTTCATGTAATCATTGTAATACGTATTTTTAGACATGGTATTGGATTGGATAACTTTATTCATCCCGTATTCGGGAAATTTCATTGTGACAGTAGCAAGAAAAGGCATAGTTATAAGTTAGACAGTACAGTCGCAAAGGCCGCAGAACAACAAAGCAAAAGCACAAAGTACAAAGCAAATCTAAGTCAATGGGATCATTAAGAATCACCAAATCAAATCATTAAGACAGAAAAGCAGCAAAAACACAAAACGAGCAAGAGTGGACAGAGCTGGCGCCATCTTGGTTTCGGTAGCAAAAACGGATAGACTCAAAAAGACGTTGTAAAGTTGGACAAAAACTGGAACAACACAGGAAGTTTTCCACGTAATGGGGAACTTCTGCAGACTGTGACCGAGGTAGAGAATATGCAGAGTCACTCTTCCAAGCTTATCCGCACAGTTCGTCAGTAGTCTGGAGCTGAAGACAACAGTAGCAGAGTGGAGCCCCTCGACTCCGTTGCTGGTAAGCGCCGACAGCTCTTCCATCTTATCCCACGATGGAATGGTTGGTCAGAAGTGTTGTCTCTTCTCCCGGCACTTTTGTCCAGCTCTGAATCTCCGGCGGCACCGAGGTGTTGCTCCTTCTGCTGCGTATTGTAACAGCTAGTCCCATGTGTGTGACAGCGTAGGCATGGCTGAATGGTTCCAAAAAAAGAAGTAGCCGAAAGAAGCCAGGCTAACAGAACAAGGAAACTTGTAAAAACATTAAAGTAAAAGGTATAAAGTACAAAGTAAGGTAAAAAGGAATGTATTAAGAAATATTAAAATGCAATTTTTAAAAAAGATAGAAGGGTTGTAAAACACGAAAAACATAAGTGTACAGAGCTACTTCCACTGGCTCCCGCGTGAACGGCGCCATCTTGGATGTTGTATAATATTCCCACATTCCAAAGACATGAATGGTAGTCTGATTGGACAATCTAAATTGCCCCTAGGTATGGGTGTGAGTGTGCATGGTTTTCCGTCTCCTTGTGCCCTGCGATCGTCTGGCCACCGATTCAGGGTGTCCCCCCGCCTCTGGCCTTAAGTCAGCTGGGATAGGCTCCAGCACCCCCCGCGACCCTAATGAGGATAAAGCATTTTCAAGGATTTCAAGCACCTGTACAAACACTGAAAATGGCAGTTTTTTATGTCTTATACATACAGTTGTAGTCAAAGGTTTACATACACTTGTGAAGAACATAATGTCATGGCTCTCTTGAGTTTCCAGTTATTTCTACAACTTTGATTTTTCTCTGATAGATTGATTGGAACAGATACTTCTTTGTCACAAAAAACATTCATGAAGTTTGGTTCTTTTATGACTTTATTATGGGTGAACAGAAAAAAAGTGATCAAATCTGCTGGGTCAAAAATATACATACAGCAGCGCTAATATTTGGTAACATGTCCTTTGGCCATTTTCACTTCAATTAGGCGCTTTTGGTAGCCATCCACAAGCTTCTGGCAAGCTTCTGGTTGAATCTTTGACCACTCCTCTTGACAGAATTGGTGCGGTTCAGTTAAATTTGACGGCTTTCTGACATGGACTTGTTTCTTCAGCATTGTCCACAAGTTCTCAATGGGGTTTAAGTCAGGACTTTGGGGAGGCCATTCGAAAACTTTAATTCTAGCCTGATTTAGCCATTCCATTACCACTTTTGATGTGTTTCGGGTCATTGTCCTGTTGGAACACCCAACTGCGCCCAATACCCAATCTTTGGGCTGATGACTTTAGGTTATCTTGAAGAATTTGAAGGTAATCCTCCTTCTTCATTATCCCATTTACTCTCTGTAAAGCACCAGTTCCATTGGCAGAAAAACAGCCCCACAGCATAATACTACCACCACCGTGCTTGACGGTAGGCATGGTATACTTGGGGTTAAAGGCCTCACCTTTTCTCCTCCAAATATATTGCTGGGCATTGTGGCCAAACAGCTGGATTTTTGTTTCCTCTGACCACAGAACTTTCCTCCAGAAGGTCTAATCTTTGTCCATGTGATCAGCAGCAAACTTCAGTCGAGCCTTAAGGTGCCGCTTTTGGAGCAAGGGCTTCCTTCTTGCACGGTAGCCTCTCATTCCATGGAGATGCAAAACATACTTGACTGTGGACACTGACACCTGTGTTCCAGCAGCTTCTAATTCTTGGCAGATCTGCTTTTTGGTGATTCTCGGTTGAATCTTCACCCTCCTGACCAATTTTCTCTCAGCAGCAGCTGATAGCTTGTGTTTTGTTCCTGATCGTGGCAGTGACAAAACAGTGCCATGCACTTTATACTTACAAACAATTGTTTGCACTGTTGCTCTTGGGACCTGCAGCTGCTTTGAAATGGCTCCGAGTGACTTTCCTGACTTGTTCAAGTCAAGGATAAAGGTTTTTTAGATCCATGCTGAGCTCCTTTGACTTTCCCATTGTAGCGTTTGTGGGTGTTTACATCCAATGAGCCCTATTTAAATGGCCTCAGAGAAGTCACCAGCTGTAGTCACTCATAATCACTCACAAGAAGTTAAGAGGCCATGCTATGAAGCTCATTTCACTGACACAACTTTCTAAGTCACCAAAATTGCTAATTTGTGATGCTGTATGTATATTTTTGACCCAGCAGATTTGATCACTTTTTCTGTTAACCCATAATAAAGTCATAAAAGAACCAAACTTCATGAATGTTTTTTTGTGACAAAGAAGTATCTGTTCCAATCACTCTATCAGAGAAAAATCAGAGTTGTAGAAATAACTGGAAACTCAAGAGAGCCATGACATTATGTTCTTCACAAGTGTATGTAAACTCTTGACCAGAACTGTATATAGTGGCCGGCATAGAATAGATTCCCACTTGATGGCAGTGTAATTCTGAGTGCTATTGATTTTCTCTCACTCCGTGTGCGCACAACTGACTGGCAATCAAATGAGGGTGTATTGGCCGAAGACACCTGCTACATTGCAAGTTCTCCCAAATGATGGAGGGGTCTGAAATGTTCATAATAGGTGCATGTTCGATAAGAGAGAGATAATTTTAAAAAAATCTAAAAAAACATCCAGAAATCATAATGTATGATTTTTTTATATTAATAAAATAATTTATAATTTATATTTGTGTGATGCAGCTTAACCTTAACCCGCATGCATACTAGAGATAAGCTGAGATAAGCTTCAGCATCACCACAACCCTTGTGAGGATAAGTAGTACGGAAAATGAATGAATCCAAGTATGTATCCTAATGAAACGAGCACACCACCTTACGAATTTCTCATGATAAGAGCATTTTCACAAAAGAAAATACTGTATTTGTTCAGATATAAGCCGCCCGCGCGTAAAGGACGCATCCTTAAAACTGTAAAAATTGTTGAATTTTATTCACAATTTTCACCTCCCTATTCATGGTTTTAATAGGGAGTACAAATGTGTTACTTTGAAGGGAAAATCTTAAGAAAAATAATCGCACGTTGTATTTCTGAGGTATTGTATGAATCAAAAGCACATTATTAGGGTCAGTATCATAAGGAAGTTAATATGCCTGTCTTTGTAAATGCAAAATATCAAATTATTCAATTTGAAAAAAGAAATGTCTATCTTGATGAGAACGAGATGCTTTTTAAAGACAGAAATTAAAATTTTCCTACCAGAAGTTTAAGATGTTGCCGCTGCCAAAATGCTTCTAATGTCGAAATATCTCTATTTTTTTCAATGGTTCATATTACTGCAGTAGTTGTCACTTTCGAACAAGAAAAAACGAAAAAAAATCTAAGCAGAATTTTGTTTTATTTCATAATCACAAATGTACAATCATTTCCTTTCAAAAAGGAAGTGACACAAACCCAACCAGGAACTGTGTCCTAAAGGAACATAAGAGTTTGAGCTTAAAGTAGTTCATTAGATGATTGCTACATTATGTGTATGAGAGTATGAGATTGACAAGTGCTGAGCGTATATGCAAGAATGCAATGTTTTCAGAACAAACGGTGCTAATCTGCGAGAAGACGGCAAGGACAAGATAACCCCGGAGAAAGCAGATACGACTCAACGGAGGAGGACAGACCAATGAAAGCAAGCTAAAGTTAACTGCAGTGTACACATAGCGAATAGAATAATGCCAGGATGCCCTACTTGCTTTTCCATTTGCATATTGTGTAGTATAACTCATTGCTGGGAAACTTGGATGAGTAGTACGTCGGCTGGTGGCAACAGAGGCGTATAGAGCTGTGATAGAGGGACCCGAGACCCAGTTGTATGTATTAGATTTTTGTGTTAGGAATAAATCCACTTGTGTGTGAAAATGCTAGCTTCCTGATACCTTTATATTGCAGAACGAGCGCGCAAATTGTTGGATGAGTGGCAGTTGGGTAAGGTCACAAATTGGAGTCAGATTACTAACTTAACTTTAATATAATTTAGAAAGAAAATTCCCAACAGTCCGTAGCGGTATAGTGTTCACCAAGTCTCTGGGTACAATAATTGGATAAATATTTTGTTTATCTTTTCTTAATTTTGAAATAAATGACCGTATCGGCCGCATTGTCTTGCATTATGGTGTCATGGCAATATGATACCTTGCAGTTTCGTTCATGTCGTCTTTTTATGCGCATATAAGCCGTACGCTCGATTGAGTCATCATGTTTTTGTCCGACAAATGCGGCTTATATGCGAGTAAATACAGTAAATCTCATTGTATGAACAAATTTTTACCATACGAGTGAAATCATGAAAAGCCGCTCTCTTGCTTAGTTTTCCAAGTCCCTTACCACCCCACAGGGGGCATGCAAACTCTGTCTTTTGCTTTGTCCCCCCAAGGTTTCGCTACAAGGTAAACAAGCATCTTCCATCGACAAAATTGCCCACCTGCCGCGTTAACAACTTGGAGCTCTGTATTCACAAATGAAACTACAGTGGTACCTCGTCATACGACCGCTCGTCATACAAAATGCTCGTCTTACGGGGGAAATTTCGATCGAATAATTCGCCCGTGATGCGGTCAAAATTTCGTGATGTGACCAAGCCAGGTGGCCATGGCATTTTTTTGGCATATCTTTCGTGTATAACAATATTTACGAGCACCGGATGAGTTATTCAGACCAGGAAACGCACAATGCGCATGCGCAGGGAAAAGAGGGCTTTCTGGGTAATGAAGTATACTCGTGCACACAACGCCGACAGGCAATGGCACTCAGAATAAAACTTTACCCACAATCAATACGTGAGTAAGCTCAGCTGCTGCATTTCGTGTTATTTTTATCTAATACGAGGAGTATTATATTACTTCTCGTTGGCTGCTCATAAGAACATCAAGCTCCCATGAGCAGCGGGGCGATCGCTGATAAAAGACTGCTGCTCGTTGGCTGCTCATAAGAACATCAGGGGCACTGGCTCGCAACAGCATCCCCGGTAGCAACTCTATCATAGGCGCCGTTCGAGGGGATGCGACCACAGATGCTACAAGCTAAAAGGAGCCGCTAGCCAGCACCCCCCGAAGCTCCCATGAGCAGCGGTGCGATCACTGATAAAAGACTGCTGTTCGTTGGCAAGTGGTCGTGCGTTATCCGATTGTGAGGACATTTGTGTACATCATTTTCGGAATATTTTGAAGGGAATAGTACGACAGCAAACAGCCCATCGATAGCGAACGTGAGGGTGGAGTGTTTGTTCTGTTTACGAGTGCGTTGTGTGGAAAAAAAAACGAAGCCCCCCGCCCCTTTTGTGCCCCTCTCCCCTCGGTGAAATCCGCCCAATTTTAGTTAGATTAAACACATTTTATTTCTATTAAACCACTAGTTATGTGTTACTTTGTTAATAGATGGGGAATTAGAAGAAATAAAACATTTTTCCAATCCAATATCGTGTTTTTGGTCTTTTTTCAGAGGGCTGGAACAAATTAATTTTTTTCCATTCATTTCAATGGGAAACGTCCGCTCGAGTTACGAGAACCTCGTCATACGATCTCAGTCTCGGAACGGATTACGCTCGTATGTCGAGGTACCACTGTACTTAATCAGATATTTAGACCAGGATTGGAAGAAGCGAAAGAATTGAAGACCTTGGACGATTGTTTTATTTATTGGCACTTTGCCATATAAGCTCATCAATAATTCACTGGCCTCCGACTGCAACGGCAGTAGTCTTGTTCTTATACCTTTGCACATACGATCCATAACCACTTTAGTAATGCAAAGCACATATAAACATTAAATTTCTTCATTGTGAAAATAATTTATGCTCATGTGTACCTCTTTGACCTCGGCCTGCAAGTGACGCAGTTGCAGGCTTTGCTCTAGTCTTGAATGTGTATGCTGAGCACTTAGCTCCAGTTCTTGCTGCTTCTCATGCAGCAACTCCAGAAGCTCCTGAACCTGAGAGGCCAAGTCCATGTCCTTCTCCCCCGTCAACTCAATGCCTGGCAGACACAATTGTCACAATTGGTTTTATTGCATGGGTTGGCATCTCATAATGGCAACTGAATGCTTCCTTATATTCTAGTATTTTTAGCTATGAATTTCCGTTAAACTGATTTTTTTTTTCCAAATTACGCTGAAACGCTAGTTTCACTTCCAACAGTTCCTTGCACTTGGTCCAATTTCCATGAGGAAACTCTTGTTTTCACCTGGGACACAGAATTCTAAACTTACTTGCTCCACAATAGCACACTGACTAATAACACGAGTTCTACTTCCTGGAGATATTTGTGTTTATTTTTTTAGTTTTCCCCACTATAACACAGCAGAATACTGAAATTCTTTTGTTGGATTTTTTTGGGGGGTCAAATTTCGAAACAAGCTTCTTTCTGCCGGAATGCACTTGATCAAAACTATTCCTATATGTGAAATCAGCTGGGGGAGGTTTGCAGATGAGAAGACGGACTAATTAGAGAGATTTCCACGCTTAATGACCAAGCAAGGGATTTCAGAATAAAGATGAATATAAATGAATAAATAAAACAGTTCAGAAAGATATGCAGGAAAAAAGAAAGCATAAGGAGAGGAACTGCACTACTGGAAACAATTTCAGGAGAAAAAACATATGGACAAATAAAAAAGAGGGCAAAATATGTCTGTTAAGAACTGTTAAGAGTATTATATAGGCTTTATAAGATAGAAATTTAATTTATTTTTAATTTAATTTCACTGTTCAAACTGATTGATAATTGGTTCCAATGCTCCCAATAATTGAGGCAATTGATTTCCTTCAAAAGATACACATGAAACATGACTGAGAGCTTACCTGAGGCCTGTACCTCCATGATGTACTGGTGCAAGTCTTGTCCCTGTTGCATCACTTCATACGTCATGTTGTTCATGGCTGCTTTCCTCTCGGCGTGTCTCTTTAGCCTTTGCTCGGCCAAGCCAATGTCCTCTGCTCCGCCAGAAGAAGCGTTGCTGCTCCCACTGCTACCGCCACTACTGCTGTTGCTGCTTGAACGCCCCGCGTCGTTCATCTGACGAGACAGGTCCTCGTTCCATGCGTCTAACTCTGCCGTTACCTAAGAAAACAGATCACTTAAATGCTTATATCAGCAAGATCATATGTATTAAAACTTGTAGTATATTAACAGTCATTACAGCAGGTGTCTCAAACCGATTCCGCAAAGGGCCGCAGTGGGTCCTGGTTTTTGTTTCAACCGATCCAGTGTCGACATTTTAACCAATCAGGGTCTTCTAAAATAAGTAGCACCTGGCTGCAATCAACTGATTACACTTGCAAAAGGTGTCCGCTTGTTGGGTTGGAATGAAAACCTGCACCCGCTGCGGCCCTTTGAGACCCCTGCATTACAGCAACCAGCAGACTAAACTAGTCTTTTGTCTAAACTACCGTATTTTTTCTCATATACGCCGTATTTTTCGCTTTAAAAATGATGACTGAATCGAGGGTATATGCGCACAAATTAGACCTGACATGCATGAAACTGCAAGGTGCCAAAGATGAAACGCCATAATGCAAGACAATGCAGCCAATACGGTCATTTAAGAAAAAAAACGTATCTTGCATGAAATGTGAAAAAAAACGTATTTACTTGTGCCTGCCATTGCTCGCTCAGGGCACTGCCATCTTACCTAGGGATGGCAAACTAGACCGCTACTGATACACTCCTGTTCACAGGACTTCCTTTTTAAATTTGTCTATGTGAAGGCAACACCCTCTAGGAATGTGCAATCCAGCAGACAATCCTTTCGATTCATACAGTATCTCAGAAATACTACAGGCGATTAATTTTCTTGAGATTTTCCCTTCAAAGTAACACATTTGTACTCCCTATTAAAACCATGAATATGGAGGTAAAAATTGTGAATACGTAAAAAAATTGTAAAATTCAAAGATTTTAGATTTTAAGGGTTTGGCTTATACACGGAGGCGGCTAATGTCCGAGAAAATACAGTAATGATGCTTAACCCATGGATCACGGATGTCTGCCGTCAAACATCAGGATCCTTCATCAGGATGAATTTTAAACCATTTTTTCCTATGAAGCTGTGAGCACATTTTCTCAACAGAAACATTGAAACAATGGTTTGTAATTGTGATGTGATTAGATTAGATAAGAACTTTATTTCATCCCATATTTGAGAAATTTCCTTGGTTACAGTAGCAAGCACAGACCAACCCACGCGACGGGTGGGGTCGAGTCGCCAAGGTTGCAAAACAACAAAGCAAAAAGCACAAAGTACCAGGCAAAGTATATGGGAAAGCATTAAGAAATATTAAAATGCAATTAAAAAAGATAGAAAAGCAGCAAAAACTTGTTGTGGATGCATTGATTCTTACTTTACAATCTCCCTACCCTCTGTGGGCTAGGGTCAGTCAGTTTGAACACAGATAAATGTTGCATGCTTGTTATTCGTTTTTGGACATTACGCTTAAATTTTGTGTTTCTCACATCTTTTGTACAAAATTGGGACTTTGACCAATTTTAAAGTGTTTGGTTAGTAGTTGTGTGAGGACCGTGGAACGAATGAGAAAATCGACATATAAATTGCTGCTCTTCTTATGAAATTTTCAACTTACGAAAAAAGTTCTGGAACCAATTCATTTCGTAAGTAGAAGTACGACTGTATTACTATCTTGACAAAATTGACTGCACATTCGACATATCCAGAATAGATGCTAAACATCACTTAAGAGCTACATGTTAAACTAAAAAAAAACAAATTAAAGAGTACATTAGTGCAATAAGAAAGGAAATTATTGTTACCTCAATGGTGTACTGCTCAAAAACGCGTAACTGTAGGAAGATGTCGAGTTTGATTTTACGCTCGTGGAAGAGCTCTTCCATCTGACCTTGAGCTTCATCCATCTGCTGCAGCACTCCCTGGATGTGAGCGATGGAACTGCAATGCGGTGTCTTGTTGGTTGACATGGCTGCATCTCTACACCAGCACAACATTTGTATAAATATCACCCAAAAAATGCCATTCCTAAGGGTATTTTTTAAATAGCCTTGGGGGCTATTTTAAAAGGATACAGACAAATCGGAATATCAAGGAGTTTTAGAGCGTTATAATATATCCGGGAGAAATTATGCTCTTGAATACATATTATTGCTGCATGTGTTAAGACAATCGCTGGGTAAATGTTTACATTCATTCATTCATTAATTTTCTGAACCGCTTTATCCTCACTAGGGTCACAGGGGTGCTGGAGCCTATCCCAGCTGACTTTGGGCCAGAGGCGGGAGACATCTTGTGTCGGTGGCCAGCCGATCATAGGGCACAAGCAGACAGACAACCATTCGTACTCACACCTATACAGTGGTACCTCTACATACGAGCAGCTCTACCTACGAGATGCTCGAGATACGAGGAAAATTTCAAGCAAATAATTTGCTCGAGATACGAGAAAAATTTCGAGATGCGAGAAAGCCAGGTGGCCATGACATGAGAGGCTGTTTATCATTGTAGCGCACTGTCTTTTTTGCCGCATCTCTATCGTGTATAACAGATATCTACGAGCACTGAACGATTTCTTCAGACGAGTTTCTCCTATACATGGACCAGAAAACGCACAATGCGCATGCGCGGGCAAAAAGAGGGCTTTCTGGGTAATGAAGTATACTCGTGCACACAACACCGATAGCCAATGGCACCCTTTCTCAGAATAAAACTTCATTACCCACAATCAATACGTGGGTAGGCTGAGCTGTTGCATTTCCTTCTTTTTCTTGCTTAGCCTGTCTGTTAGCTCCTGCGATCGCTCATTCAAGACTACTTCTCGTTGGCAAGTGGTCGTGCGTTATCCTATTGTGAGGACATTTGTGTGCATCATTTTCAGAATATTTTGAAGGGAATACAACAGCAAACAGCCCATCGATAGCGAACGTGAGGGTGGAGGCGTGGCAAACAGTTAACCCCGCCAGAACGAAGGTAAACAAAATTAGAATTCAGTTTTGTGTAAAGTTACATTAAACGTATGTTTGAGTGTGTCTGTATATATTAATCCAAGTTAATTTAAATGTTTTTTGTTCGTTTACAAGCGTGTTGCCGTGGATAAAGTGGATAAAATGCTTGCTGACTTGCATGAGACAAAATAATTTGGTTTAAATTATTGTGCTTAAATTCAGTAGGGCAAATAAGTATTAAGTCAACAACCATTTGTGCAACTTATCCTACATGAAAAGTTTAGAGAGGCCAGTAATTGTCAACATGGGTAAACCTCAACCATGAGAGACAGAATGTGGAAAAAAACCCAGAAAATCACATTGTTTGATTTCTAAATAATTTATTGGCAAATTATGGTGGAAAATAAATATTTGGTCAATACCAAAAGTTCATCTCTATACTTCGTTATGTACCCTTTGTTGGCAATAACGGAGGCCAAATGTTTTCTGTAACTCTTCACAAGCTTTTCACTCACTGTTGCTGGTATTTTGGCCCAATACTCCATTCAGATCTCCTCTAGAGCAGTGATGTTTTGGGGCTGTCATTGGACAACACGGACTTTCAACTCCCTCCACAGATTTTCTATGGGGTTCAGATCTGAAGACTGGCTAGGCCACTCCAGGACCGGGAAATGCTTCTTACGAAGCCACTCCTTTGTTGCCCTGGCTGTGTGTTGGGCATCATTGTCATGCTGAAAGAATGCGGAAAAATGTCTACATAAATATTTTGTGTGCAGTGTGCCTGTCCCTTTTAAGTCAAATCAACATTGCAAATGTGTCAGGGCAAAAAGTAGCGCATTTTACTAAGTATGCTTTGAAGGTTACTTAATTCTGATCAAAGTAGTTAGTGTGATTGACTCTGGAGGAGCAAGTGAACACAGCATTTGTGAGAGGCTTAGGTATCAACAATAGACGGCTATATTTATATTTACAGAGCCCTGTGTGCCAATGTCGCCCTGACACGTTTGCAATGTTGATGTGACTTAAAAGGGACAGGCACACTGCACACAAAACATTTATGTAGACATTTTTCCGCAAACAAAATAAGGAACTAGGCCGGGGTGCTTTCTTAGTTACGATGCTAAGTGATCGACTCTGAGTTTCTGAAGAAAGGGAATGGTTGCGCTTTCTTGTTGTTGGAAAAAAGCTTTTGTGTGAATTGCTGGGATCGGACGAACTTAACCTACTGCTTTATTGTTTGAAGAGAACGCACATTGCACAATATCACCTTGGCAACTTTTCTAGTGAAGTCTCTTGAGTTTATGTAGCAGCATCATGACTTCGGAGGTCATCTGTCCAGTTTGAACAGATGTGACCTCTGTCCATGGTGCTGACTGACCAGTAAAACAATGATTTAGGGAAGCAATAATTTGGTCTATTTCCTATGCAATGCTGATTAATGAATGTTGTTTAATGTCAGCTTTTCTCCAATGAATGTAGTTTCCTATTCAAACAACAATTAATGAACAAACCAATGGTGATAAACACATGGCCTTCATGTTGTAGTAGCACCTCTGGTCAGTTTGTTGTGCTGTCCATTGAAGAATCTGGCAGTATTGAATAGACAAAATTCCACAGAAAAGCTAAGACAAGTCAGTGTGTGAGGTTAACTCATATTCTGCTATTGACGGCAATAGGCGTCCAATCCATTTTCATTGGGCGATTGGCAGTGAAAGAGCCCATTCATTCACTGCGCTTGTCAACAGTACATTTCAACCAGAGGTTCCACTTTAAATGGATTGGTTGTCTGGCAACTGCATATGAACTGCACTTGAGTTTGAGTTAGATTTATTGGATAAAGGGACTATACAAATTAATGAACATATACATGTAAATATGTAAGATTATAGCCACAGGTTAATTCCCTTTGTGAAACCCTCTGTTGGAATAATGATTAAAACCTTTTGAATCATTATTAGTAATATTTAATTAAAATTGGAAAACATCTTTCAACATAACTGCTTACACTTGCAAGGAGGTACCTTGTGACGTCGTCTTAGTCCACAAGGCATTCTGAATTGTAGTAACGGAATCATTGTATTTAATCGCGACACTCGAAAAACATGTTTATGTAATCAGTACAATAACACCCTAGATGGTTAGAAAAACAACTGTGTGAGAATTGCCGAAGTAAGCATAAAAGTTGAACAAGGCACCCAAACAACGGTGTGAGGAATTGCATAATATTTTCATTATAAGGTAAACAAAGCATTCTAAAGTAAACCAAGCAGGATTATAATGTAAACAAAGCAGTATTATAATGTAAACAAAGCATCCGTATTTTCATCTGCTGCTGGAGTCCCGTAAAAACAGTCCCGTTGTGTTCTGCCGAAAAGCGTCCGAAAAACAATGTGTCCTCGAGCTGTGGGGCCTTGAGGAGACGATGTGGAGGAAAAATGTCCATGGTCCCATGAATTGGTTTATAGCCTTATTACTTATTAAAAATGCTTACAACACATATAGAATATTCCATAATAAACCTAACACCCTCCCTTAGTCTTAATATTAAACCTCTTTTTAGAGTACATTCTTAGACCACAAAATTTTGAGGGCGAGCGAATCCGGCAACGAATTGTCCGTTTGTGTCAGGCCCCAGACTAGACTGGTGGCTGGTTGCGCCCGTCACCCAATCACAGGTCCAGCCCCTAATGACTCGAGTGCTGCCAGGTGTGAGTCATTACCCTCCAAGGAGTATTTAAGGCCACCAGGAACATGACCATGCTGTTGGATTGTCAAACTGAATACTGTGAGGTACCCTCCCGCGTTTTACCTACCTGCCTTATTGATACTCGACCTCTTGTTTTCACCCAGGATTCCGACCACGCTCTGCCCCCTACAACCACGGATCACGGACCAAGGACAACGACCACGACCACGGATCACGGACCAAGGATAACGACCACGACCACAGATCACGGACCAAGGACAACGACCACGGATCACGGACCAAGGACAACGACCACGCCGACCTTCCCGCTACGGCTTACGACCCGCCTGCGCCGTCACCTCTTGTGTTCGCCCGCCTTGCCGACGATCGAAATAAAGATTTGAACGAACCAGACTCGCACCCTCGCCTGCTTTGGGGTCCACCACCCCCGATCGTAACAGCTTGACGAAATGTCCGGTGGCGAATCCGGCGGCGAATTGTCCGTTTGACGAAATGTCCGGTGGCGAATCTGGCGACGAATTGTCCGTTTGACGAAATATCCGGCAACGAATTGTCCGTCTACCAAGCGTCCGTTCGACGAACTGTCCGTTCGACGAACTGTCCGTTCGACGAACTGTCCGTTCGACGAACTGTCCGTTCGACGAACTGTCCGTTCGACGAACTGTCCGTTCGACGAACTGTCCGTTCGACGAACTGTCCGTTCGACGAACTGTCCGTTCGACGAACTGTCCGTTCGACGAACTGTCCGTTCGACGAACTGTCCGTTCGACGAACTGTCCGTTCGACGAACTGTCCGTTCGACGAACTGTCCGTTCGACGAACTGTCCGTTCGACGAACTGTCCGTTCGACGAACTGTCCGTTCGACGAACTGTCCGTTCGACGAACTGTCCGTTCGACGAACTGTCCGTTCGACGAACTGTCCGTTCGACGAACTGTCCGTTCGACGAACTGTCCGTTCGACGAACTGTCCGTTCGACGAAACGTTCGTTCGACGAAACGTCCGGGGACGAAGTGTCCGGGTACCCTGTAGGTCATTCACTAGGTCTCCCCGTGTGTTTCTGGGATTTTTGCTCACCGTTCTTGTTATCATTTTGACGCCACAGGGTGAGATCTTGCATGGAGCCCCAGATCGACGGAGATTATCAGTGGTCTTCCATTTCCTAATAATTGCTCCCACAGTTGATTTTTTCACACCAAGCGTTTTACCTATGCAGATTCAGTCTTTCCAGGCTGGTGCAGGTCTACAATTTTGTCTCTGGTGTCCTTCGACAGCTCTTTGGTCTTGGCCATAGTGGAGTTTGGAGTGTTGAGAGACTGATGTTTTGGACATGTGTCTTTTATACCGATAATGAGTTAAAACAGATGTTATTAATACAGGTAACGAGTGGAGACCTCCTTAGACCTCGTTAGAAGTTAGAACTCTTTGATAGCCAGAAATCTTGCTTGTTTGTAGGTGACCAAATATCTATTTTCCACTCTAATTTGGAAATAAATTATTTAAAAATCAAACTGTGATTTTCTGTTTATTTTCCTCATTCTGTCTCTCATGGTTGAGGATACCCATGTTGACAATTACAGGCCTCGCTAATCTTTTCAAGTAGGAGAATTTGCACAATTGGTAGTTGACTAAATACTTATTTGCCCCGCTGTACAAAAAAATTATAATTCATTGAGATTAAGTGTTTTTACAGCATCTGGTTGCACAATAGTTTTACTTTTTCCCAGGTAGGTCTGGGATGTACGCTAATACTACAATGACTTTATAATATTACCTGAGCTGCTGCATAAGTTCCTCCCCTTCCTTGATGACGTTGAGTGTGGCTTCCAGTGTTGCAGTCTGTTGCTGCTGAAACTGCTGAATGAGTGTTTGCACAGAATCTACAGAGTCGCAGTTCACATCATCAAGCAGCTGCTTCTGGAGATCCTCCATCCATGACCATAGCTGCCCCAGAATACAAGACATTAACAAGATCACAGGTACAAAAAAAAGGAATAAAAAAAAAAACGACTTGGTTGCCGCCTCTTTATTTCAACTAAGGTATAGGAGTCCAACTCCAGTCCCACTGGCAGAAAAAGTAGTAATGTAAACATAAATTATTATATTAAGAGTTAAATTACTTTGATTCTGAACATTGACAGTTGTCATAAATATCTGACAGGTTTTGATGTTCTGAGTGATAAGACAGAATCATTTCTTGTCAGTGTACTATGTAAAAAGGTTTTAGTACATTATTCACTTTCATTTAATGCTTCTTATTACAGGATCATAAGACTGTCATAATCATAACACAACACCTGTCATGAATGTTTCAGGTGCCTGTACATTAGGGTTCACCCCGGTAAACGAGAGGGTAGCCTCCCTCCACGTTCAAGTGGTTCATGACTATTGTTTGTGCTTATGAACCAAATGTTTTAGTACATTATTCACTTTAATTTAATGCTTCTTATTACAGGATCATAAGACTGTCATAATCATAACACAACACCTGTCATGAATGTTTCAGGTGCCTGTACATTGGGGTTCACCCTGGTAAACGAGAGGGTAGCCTCCCTCCACGTTCAAGTGGTTTATGACTATTGTTTGTGCTTATGAACCAAACAGCAGCTCAGGGTACACACCCTTTTTGGAGTGGAGGGGTTGCTGGAGAATACACCTGGGGATTTCCTCGTTCTGCCGGGGGACTTCACTGCTCACGTGGCCATTGACAGTGAGACTTGGAGGGGAGTGATTGAGTAGAAAGGCCCTCCCAAATAAGAACCCGAGTGTTGTTGCATTGTTGGACTTCTGCACTTGTCGCAGATTGTCTATTATGATCACTATGTTCGGTCATACACGGGTGTCTATATGTGCACTTGGCACCTGGTCGCCAGTTGGCCACAGGGCACAAAGACACAAATGACCATTCAGACTCGCATTAATACCGACACTAGTTGATATACTAAATAATGAGCAAGTCAAAAATATATAATCTATTTATATATTTTCAGTCATACCTTGAGACACGATCTTAATGCGTTCCGGGACTGAGCTCGTATGTCGATTTACTTGTACAGAGGCTCCCCTACTTACGAACGAGTTAGGTTCCGAGCGATTGTTCATAAGTTGAATTTGTTTGTAAGTTGATTCAGTGCTATATTTTGTATTATAATTTATGTTTAAGGCCTATATAAGTATATTGAAGGTTTATATAAGTGCATTTGTATGTTTAAGGCTTGTATAAGTAACACACATTGGTTTGTACTGAAAAAACATTTAATAAAATGGAGAGAATATGTACAGTAGTGTATAGAGAGAGAGAGCGAGAGATTTATGTATTAGAAACTGGCCGAAAGAAGCGATCTAACGACGATTGCACAGTTTTCTTCTTTTTTTCATCATAAATGATGCGGTAGCACTGTATGGCATCATTCAATTGATTTGCAAACTTTGTGCAACGTTCAATATTTGGGTCCTGCTGCTCGATCTTTCTGTTTATAAATGGTACTGACGGTCGAACGATTCAAGTTGTATGCCCGTGCAACACTCACCACTCTCACGCGCATCAAGCTTCGTTATTATTGCCACTCGTTTCAAATGAAATGGCTTGCCTCTTCCTTGCACATCCCTCAATAGAAGCCTTTCGCTTTTTACCAACCATATTCAATAATGGATGCACGAGATATTTAATGATACAAATGAAAATGGTTCTTTGTGCACTGGAGATACGTCACGCACTTCCGCATTGCAACGAATTGGACAGAAGAAGGTAGATGCTGGGTGAGCTGAGCTCTCACAGCGCCAGGCGTCGGTATTAGCGGCGGAAAGAAGCACTACTCGGAAAAAAATACAAAATCGAACTTACGAACATTTTTCGACATAAACGCAATTTGCAGACATGTTCGTATGTACCGTTGTTCGTAAGCCGCATGTTCGTAAGTAGGGGAGCGTCTGTATCTCAAATCAACATCTCCCATAGAAATGAACAAAATACAAATTAATTTGTTGCCACCCTCTGAAAAAAAAACACAAAAAAACAGGATATGACAATAGAAAAACATATTTTTATTGGTTGTAATTCACCATCTCCTAACAGAGTAGCAAATAACTACTGGTTATGATCTTTAATAATAAAATGAGGCATTATTCAATACAACGGGGAGTTCGCTGATGGGCGTGAGAGAGAGAGACTTGACACATGCACTCGTAAGATAAAAAGATTAAATTTAACTTAAATGAACTTAGATTCCTATACAGACGCTCCCCTATTTACGAACATTCGAGTTACGAACAACGGTACATACGAACATGTCTGCAAATTGCGTTTATGTCGAAAAATGTTCGTAAGTTCGATTTTGTATTGCGCGCCTTTTTCCGAGTAGCGCTTCTTTCCGCCGCTAATACCGACGCCTGGCGCTGTGAGAGCTCAGCTCACCCAGCATCCACCTTCCTCTGCCCAGTTCGTTGCAGTGCGGAAGTGCGCGAACGTATCTCCAGTGTGCAAAGAACCTTTTTCATTTTTATCATTAAATATCTTGTGGATCCATTATTCAATAATGTTGGTGAAAAGTGAAAGGCTTCTATTGAGGGAGGTGCAAGGAAAAGGCAAGCCATTTCATTTGAAATGAGTGGCAATAATAACGAAGCTTGAAGCGCGTGAGAAAGTGGTGGGCGTTGCACGGGAATACAACTTGAATTGTTCGACCGTCAGTACCATTTATAAACATAAAGACCGAGCAGCAGGACCCAAGTATTGAACGTTGCACAAAGTTTGCAAATCAATTGAATGATGCCATACAGTGCTACCGCATCATTTATGATGAAAAAAAGAAAACTGCAATCGTCATTAGATAGCTTCTTTTGGCCAGTTTCTAGTAAATCTCTCTCTCTCTCTCTCTCTCTCTCTCTCTAATGTATGTATACAGTACTGTATGTATTCTCTCCATTTTATTAAATGTTTTTTTCAGTACAAACCAATGCGTGTTACTTATACAAGCCTTAAACATACACATGCACTTATATAAACCTTCAATATACTTATATAGGCCTTAAACATAAATTATAATACAAAATATAGCACTGAGCAACTTACGAACAAATTCAACTTGTGAACAATCGCTCGGAACCTAACTCGTTCGTAAGTAGGGGAGCGTCTGTACACACTTAAAAAAAGTCCTCTTACGTTACACTAAATTTAAACCTTCTTGTGCAATAACCAAGGCAAAGAGGTTAATGTATTCCACCGGAGCTTTCGAGGCGAACTTCCTGTTTCTCCATACATATTGGCAAGCCAGCTCAGTCACGCATACACTACTCTAATGTTTTCCGATTATTTCGTGCTTAATATCGATTGTCATCATATGCCTTTTCTTTGCACTACGCTTCATTGCACCGGCTTGCTGTTTGTTTGTTTTTTCTTTTGTTTCCCTAAATTCTGCACTAACGCAAAATTAAAAAAAAAACACGAAAGAAAGACAACGCTCTGCCCAGTGCTCGTACAGATCTTTGTACGAGGAAGATGTGGCGAGGAAGACAGTGCATTGAAATCATAAGCAGCCTCTTGCAGCTGTCTCGAATGCTCTTATCTCAAAATTTGTCTCGTATCTCAAGGCTAATATTTGCTCGGAATTTTGCTCGTATCTCAAGGCAAATATTTGCTCGGAATGTTGCTCGTATCTCAAATTCCTCGTATGTCGGGCACTCGTATGTCGGGGCACTCGTATGTCGAGGTATTACTGTATTACTTTTTTTTTTTGCAAGATGGCGGCGCGCACTGACGCAGCGGCTCTAAGCTCTCCAGTTCGGTGTCGTTCGTTATCTTACAGTCGCCAGGATTTACTAAATCTTTTCATCAATTTCGTCACACGCAGTTTCTGCGTGTGATGACAAGTAGCCTTTTGTGTTGTGATAATGACGACAGGGCCTATGTCCGATTATTATTATTATTATTAGGAAATATATTGAGGATTCTTACAATGTATGTTGATGTATGTTATTGAATGTACAATTCAACTTTATTTGTATAGCAGCAAGGCAAGAGAGCCTTAGGGGGTTAAACTTGCGTTGGTGCTCCTGTTTGTGTTAATTACCAATAAAGGGTGTCAAATTGAAGCATAGCAGTCACAAAAACATCAAAGTCCTCGATTTGACAAGCAGTTGCTCGTTTATGTTACAGCCTGAGATGCAAGGGAAAAGAGACAGAGAGCGGTGTGGCTGCATCTGAGCTAACCCAGGTTTAAATGTAATTCTTCATATCAGCCAGTCGGATTTTAAAAAAAAGGTGATCAATTATCGGCCTGACCAACAGTCAGTTGATCTATAAGCTGAACCGAGAGGCAAATTTATATTTACTGGTTGATCTACGTTTCTACTTTCACCTCTGGTCACGGGTTGTGGGTCCTGAATGCAAGAACAAGATCGCAGATACACTTGGCCAAAATGAGTTTCTTCCGCAAGATGTATGGGCTCTCCCTTAGAGACTGGATGAGAAGCTTGGTCACTCGGGAGGGACTCGAAGTAAAGGCATAGCTTATCTGCATCGACAGGAGCCAGATGAGTGAATATAAATATGTTCATTAATATGTACTCTCCCTTATTAAATAAATCAAACTCAAATTCAATGGTTAATGTTCATGGCAGCTGTCATTTCATGATTGTGACAGTCTTGTGAAACAGTCAGAGAAGCATTCTAATAAAGTGTTACAAAAAACTCAATAAATAAAACAATAAAATCATTAAACCCAGTTTACGTCTTCAAGATTTTTTTTACCTCTTTAGTGTGCATGTGGAAGGACACAGACATGTCAAGCAGCAGCTTCCTGTGCTCAACACGCCGCACAAAATCTTGTATTCGAACTTCGAGGTGACGGGCTGCCTTGTATATCTCCTCTGGATCGCACTCGCCCGTCTGGGCCAATTGCTCAGCCGCCTCTAGTAGCTTGTCTGCATTAGTATATGTGTTCTGTAAGGATAACAAATGTTGCTTGGATTCATGTTTATTTTGCAGAATCAGTGGCGGGCCGTGAATTTCACACCTAGGCCTTCAGTAGTACTACGTTTGAATCAAAGCAACCCACAATAACTATTTTGTAGCTATAAAAGCTTTACTGCAGCTACAGCTGTGACACATAAAAAAGCATCAATAATAACCTCATAAAATTTAAATTAAATGTAAGTATATAGCTACATTTTACTCACCAAAAATCATTTTTATTTGTACACAAAATCCATTCTCCTTTCTTTCCTCAAGAAGATTTCGATTAGTCTGTTGTACAGATTGTCCTCTTCTTCTTCTTCTTCTTTTTTCACCTCAGGCGCCTGAGGATTACCCTCAGCAGCGCTAGAGCTGCCACTGGAACACGGATAAGTTCATCCAGGGAGTTGCCCAAGCCGCGATGGTAGCGTTCGGTCATTAAGGCCGGGCAGCGGAGCCATAAGTGTTCAGACGACTCTGTTTCCTCGTCGCACAGGCGGCAGCGATCCGAGTTGGATTTCCCCACAAGGTGGAGCCAACGGCGGAGCAGGGGGTGGTGTCCACTGCGGAAACGAATCAGGTCTGTGCGGTCTCCTTTCGATAGGGCAAGTTCTTCCTCTGTGACTTTTGTAGTGTAGGTCTGCAAAAGGCGGGGGTGGGAGAGGGGGGGGGAGCGATCTTCACGTTGGATGATGGCACGTCTTGTGGCTACGTCCGGGGGGGTATTGGTTTGGTCATCTAACGAGCCAAGTTTAGCTAGGGCATCAGCCAGGTCGTTTCCGCATATGTTGCAGTGGCCCGGGATCCACAGTAGCTGCAGTCGCTTAGGCGGAGGGAAAAGGGCGATGTCACCCTGAAGTCTCCGAATGGCGGGGTCTTGCGTATGGGGGTTTCCCATAGCTTGGACCAGCGATTTGCAGTCACTGAGGATAATTGATGTCTGCCAGTCTGCTGTTTCCCTCAGCCAGGAGAGTGCCTCGGTCAGTGCCACTTTTTCAGAGTGGTAGGAGCTGCTGCGGCTGCCAGTGGCACCATGCCATTGGTGGATGATTGCACTCTCCTTAATGACGACAAAACCTGCACCACCGTCCGCAGTGCCTTCTTTGGTGGATCCATCTGTGAAGATCTGTAGGTCCGGTTTACCCATGCTTCTGATGAGCTCTTCTGCCTTATCTCTTTGGGTGATGGTCGGCATGTGTTTAGAGACTGCGGTAAAGGCGGTTTGGATGGGGGGGTAATAGCCAGGGTGGGCAGGGATGGGAAGAGTATGTGCAAGGGGTATGGAGTTCGAGAGCGGTAAGACGGGGAAGGGTCGATGATCGCCAGTCTGGCTTCTTTTGCAAACGCATTTTAACGTTTTCATGGAGGAGGCGGTGTCGGGGATCAGAAGGAGGCAGCTGGTTCCAGGCATCCGCCTTAAGAAGTGCTTGTAACTTGAGGCGGGATGAGAGGGGTGTGAGATGTGCCTCATGTAGGACTGCTTCGGTGGGGGTAGACCTGAGGTGGTGAGTTATGGCGCGGGCTGCTTCCAGTTGGGCGGTTTCAAGGGATTTGAGGTGAGTTTGGGCCAGCCAGGGGGCCCATGCCGGTGCTGCGTACTCCGCAAGACTTCTCTGGGTGGCAATATACACTGTTCTAAGGTCGTTTGGTTGCCAACCCCAGGATGTGCCACTGAGTTTGCGGAGGAGGTTCGTTCTTTTGGACATGGTTTGGCGGACTTTTTTCGCTTGCTCTGCAAACGTGAGTTGTCGGTCAAAAGATACGCCAAGAAAAGTGGGGGTGGGGTTATGCTTGAGGGTGGCGCCATTTATTAAGATCTTTGGTTGCCATTTGGCCTCAGCTGAGTCCAGGCTAAAAAATGACGCCTCACACTTGGTGGTGTTAAGGTTTAGGTGTGCCTCGGAACTCCACCTCCAGACTTTTTCAACCTCCGCTTGAAGTCTGCTTTCCACCTCCTCTTTGTTCCTACCCCGACAAGCAAGAGCCAGATCGTCTGCATAGGCGCTGACCAGGGTGGAGTCGTTGAACTTGTCGAGGAGGTCATTAATGTAGATGATGAATAAGAGGGGTGACAGGACCGAGCCTTGGGGGAGCCCTTCTTTGAAGGTTCTGCTCCTGCCGGTGGTATTGTTGATCCTGACCCTGGCTGTGCGATTTGTGAGCCAGTTGGCGATCCATCTGATGAAGCAGTAGGGGACCCCCAGGTCTGCCATTTTTTGTAAGAGACCTGTTCTCCATACCTGGTCGAATGCCTTGCTGAAGTCAAAGAATGTTGCAAGCGTGCGTTGCCATTGAGTCGACTGGAAGCCATCAGAGATGAACTGCGACAGTCGCAGGGCCTGGTCCGTCGTGCTTCTTCCCTTTCGAAAACCGGCTTGCCAGTGGCTGAGAAGCTGTTTATCTTCCAACCACCAGGCGAGACGGTTCACGATGAGCCTTTCCATTGTTTTGCTAAGCGTAGAGGTGAGGGCGATGGGTCTGTAGTTCCCAACGTCCTTTGGTGACTTCCCTTTTTTGAGGAAAGGGATGATGGTGGCCACTCGCCAAGCTTGTGGACACCAGCCCTCTAGCCAGCTGGTGTTGACGATATGGAGTAGTTCGGGAAGGATGTTTGCCGGAAGATTTTTTAGAAGGTCCGGGGCTATGTCGTCGGGTCCAGCTGCCTTACCCGCTTTAAGTTGGGACAGCGCTGTCTGCAGTTCAGCATCGGTGAACGGGAGCTCGAGGACTTGTCGCGGTGAGCCGAGCAGTCTGCGGGTAGCTGTACGTAGAGAACGCACTGCTCGTCTGCTCCGCTTGTCACTCTTGCGTCCGCTGACCGAGGCATATTCCCTGATAAATGCTGTTGCTTTGGCTCGGTCACTCACGTACTCCTTGTTCTTGTAGACCAGGGACTCGCCAGATTGTTGTGTTTTGGTGCCTGAGAGGGATTTTACTAAGGACCAGGCTTGTCCCGTAGATCTTGTCTCGGCGATCTTGGTGAGGTGTAAGCGCCATGCGTTCCTTTTCGCTTCAGTGGTTTTTTGTTTGATCTGTTGACAGAGTGCTATCCATTCTTTCCTATTTTGTTGGAGGTCTCGACGTAGTCGATTCCTTTCGCGGATGAGGTCCTTCAGGTCCTGTGTCAACCATGGGAGCTCCTTCTGGCGGATAACTTTGACCGGTATTGTAAGTGCTGCTGCCTCTTTCATGTGTTGCACTAGGAGGGAGAGTTTTTCCGGGGCTGTGGCTGCTGCGGAGATTACGGGTAGGCAATCCATGAGGATGGTACGATACCTCTTCCAGTCAGCTTTCGAGAAGTTGGGTCGTACTCTTCTTTGTTGGCATTCGACACGGAGAGCACGGTTCCACCTAATCAGAATCGGTCTGTGGTCGGAGGTCATCTCGTCGATGGGTTCCCATTGCAGATGTTCGGCCGTGGTGGGGTCAGTGATCGTTAGGTCGGGGGCACTCATGCCTGCTCCTTGTTGGTATCTGGCAGTCCGTGTCCACACGCCGTCATTAAGGAGAGTTAGGTCATGGTCATCGACCCATTGATGGATTGCGTTACCCCTGGGATCTGTCTTGGCAAGTATATCCCAGGTCGGGTGGTGCGCGTTGAAATCCCCGCAGATCAGGCCATGCTCCGTGGGGAGCGAGTTTAACCAGGAGAAATCTTGGGGGGCAGGACAATAATCCGATGTCGCCGGGGGGATGTAGGCGTTGACCAGTGAGAGGTGCCGCCTGCGGGCGATGGGAATGTGGATATGCTGGAGTTCGAGGGGGCCTGATAGGGACGCTGGAAGGATGGAGTAGGGGATGCCGCATCTCAGGTAGACAAGGAGACCCCCGCCTCGTCGCTGTTTTGTGCCTGAGCCCTCACGGTCTTGGCGAATCACGTTATAACCGTCGAGCTGAGGCGTCGGGTCTTCGAGTCCCAGTTTTGTTTCCTGGAGGAGGAGGATGTCAATTTTTAGACGTGCCGTCACCTCTTTCAGTTCGGTAGTCTTGGTCGCCAGGTAGTCACAGTTCCATTGAAGGATGGTGAGACCGGCTTTCCGTGCCTCCGGTAGATCGGCAATCCTATCTGTGGGTTGTTGAGGGTGGGAGGGTTTCAGGTTCAGACAGCTCTGGCAGCACCAGTTATTGTTCCTGCGAAGTATGGTTAAAGCGTGTCTGGTTTCAGGGGCACATTTGAGGTGGAATCCACGTTTGCAGGATCTACATGTCAGGGGAGAGCGTGAAACGATTAATTTGTTATTACAGGTGGGGCAGTTTGCGTTTATAGGTTGGTGTGTTGTTATGGCTGTTTGGTGTGTGGAGGATTGTTGTGTCGGGGGTGGTGAGCAGGTCGGGCATAGCCAGTTTGCATTAATTTGGGAGCGAGGTAGTCCAGAGCAAGAGCGGTGGGATTTGTTGGGGCAGTTCGAGCAGGGGATGGGGGAGATGGTAGGGGAGAAGGAGATTTTGCAGACACAGCATTTTTCTTTCGGTCCCACGTAGGCTGTGCGCGGAAGTGACGGCACGACGGCATTTCCGGAACAGGATCCGCAGAGAAAGCCTTGATGACTCTTTATCTGGGTTCGGGTCAGGCCGCTACAGGTCCTGTGGAAATTTCGTCGGCAAGCGTTGCAGACCAGTGGGGTGAAGTCACGACGGATCGTCTTAGAGCATCCCGGGCAGGTAGGTCCCGGGTTCTCCTCGACGTCGCCTGCCCTTAGGAGGAGTAACCGGAGGTGTGGGGCAGGGCGGACGTCTCCGGCTGGATGAAAAACATAGGGCGCCATGTTCCTGGGTGGCATCTCTGGGTGGTTGTGTTGGATTCGCAGGCCGCGGCGGGCGGCCTCTCGGGAGACACCTCGTGAAGGTTCCAACTGTTGTCTCCCCAGATTGTCCTTGCAATTCAGTTGCATCAAGAAGTTATTTTCTATCGCCATCGAAGCTAATGCTAAAAGTCGAGCCTATCCTGTCGTATTTCTAGCATAAGTTTTTATTTGATTTAGGGCTGAAAATGTCTGTTCGACAGAAGCAGTGGACACGTGGATGGTCACCGCCAAACACACAAATGTGTACAGCTGCCCGTGCTCTCACTCAGATTTTTCTGATGAAGGAAGTCAAGGAGATCAGAGGGGAGATGTTGCTGCAAAATCATCCCTGACGTAGATTACAGTCAGTTCTGTTCTTAGACAAGGCAGATCGAATAGTGTTCTGTGGCTGTGCGTTAAGCTGGAGAAAGCGTCTGGCAGTGCTTTGGTGTCTCGGTGCTGCCTTGGTTAGGCAAGTCAAATTTACAAATCCAGTGTTGCTCCAAACACCATGTCGATCTATGCCAAATAACAAGCACTCCCAGCAATACAATTTGCAGTGTTCTTCGGAGTGTGAGCCAGGGGTACCGCTCGTAGTTAGTGGACTGAAAGTGACCGACAAATGCTTTTCCCGGTTGTGACAGGCTTGCTAGCTTTGGAGTTGTCCAACCTTTCTTAAAGATGTCCAGCTTTTCTTGAAAAGTCCGTCTTGAAAATGGCTTTGACAGTAAATCTGCAACCAAATCCATTTTTTCTCCTCCTTCAGTCATGTTGAGAAAACCACTATTAAATCAACACAACAATATATTTTCTTGTGCAGCTCCCTATAGATACAGTTTGCTAGCCCGGCCACCAGGCGCTCGCCATCTAGCCCCTCTTTTGGGCATGGCTCCAGAGTGGGAACCCGGTGACCCGCGGTAAATCGTAGTCCATTGGTCTTTCTCGTCATAATAGGTTTTCTGAGGAATTATTTGTCTAATCCCTCACCTCAAAACAGTTTGCCATGGGTGACCCTACCAGGGGCACAAGGTCCTTGACAACATAGCTCCAAGGATCACTGGGACATGCAAACCCCACCACAATAAGTGTGTTTTTTCACGTTTTATGCAAGATACGTTTTTTTTCTTGAATTTCATTCATAGACGTCAATATAAATTTTGTTTACTGTTTATCTTTTCTCTATTTTGAAATAAATGAAATTATCGGCTGAACTCGTGACGTCACGCGCTGACGCAAGCGCGCCATCTTGAAGTGACGTCATCGTGTCGTGGCGCCGTCAATTTGCAGTTTTTTTTGCATGTCGTTTTTTTGCATGTCGTGTTTTTATGCGCATATAATCGCATATTATCTTTTCTCTATTTTTAAATAAGTGACCGTATCGGCCGCATTGTCTTCTGTTCTGTTCAGACATAGGCTTTATCATCATCATCATCGAATAATCAAAAGCCTATTGTCATCATACACAGCTGCGCATGGCGTTATGCCGTTTCATCTCTGTCACCTTGTGTCAGGACCCGGACCAGATTGGTGGCTGGTTGTGCCTGCCACCCAATCACAGGCCCAGCCCCTAATCACTCAAACGTTTCCAGGTGTGACTCATCAGCCAGTGGGGAATATATAAAGCCAAGAAGATCATGACCAGGCTGCTGGATCGTCTTATCAGTTCACTGTTAGGTACCCTCTCGTATTTTCTCCTCGCCTGCCTTTATTGATCTACGACCTCTTGTTTTTGCTCCCAGGATTCCGACCACGCTCAGCCCCACGACCACGGACCACGGACAACACTCTTTGTACCCTCCACTCTGGACTTCACGACGGACTTCACGACGGACTTCACGGTTACTGACCTTCCTTCCACGACTAACTACTCGCCGACGCTACTCTGTTCTGTGCCTTGCCCTTCTCTGGGACAACTCTAATAAAAGATTCGATATCCAGACCTGCTGCCCTCTTCTTCTTCTTTTTCACCTCAGGCGCCCGAGGATTACCCTCAGGAGCGCTAGAGCTGCCACTGGAACGCGGATTAGTTCATCCAGGGAGTTGCCCAGGCCGCGATGGTAGCGTTCGGTGCTCCTGCCCTTGCCTGCTTTGGGGTCATCTATCCCCAATCGTAACACCTTGCAGTTTCCTGCATGTCAAGTCTAATTTGTGCACATATAAGCCGTACACTAGATTCAGTCATCATTTTTTTCATAGTTGCAAATAAGTCATATATGTGAAAAAATACGGTAGATCAAAATCACCCACATGGTAAGTGTATTGTTGACAGTGACATAATCCACTAATTTGAGTGTCTTTGCAATGACGATAAACTCATGCATTTTAAAATCATTTGATCTTTTCCCCCAAAAAATGAAATAGAAAACAATGTCAAACCTGAGCAACATCTTCGAAGTCGTCATGTCGTTTCTGCAGCGCTCGAGCTCGATGAAGGGATTTCCCCACCCCAGTGTGTTTGCTGAGGAAAGCCTCACCATGGTTTTCAATCCAGTCCATAACCTGAAAAGGAGAAAAATAACTTATATTTATGAAAATCGTATCCATGAAAGGGCCACAACACAAGATTAATCACAGGTATTGTACTGTAGTGGTTTATTAGTAAACAGTTCATTTCATGGGTGGCCCAGTGGAGTGAGTGGATAGCGCGTCGGCCTCACAGCTCTGGGGTCCTCGGTTCAAATCCAGGTCACGTCCACCTGTATGGAGTTTGCATGTTCTCCCTGGGTCTGCGTAGGTTTCCTCTGGGTACTCCGGTTTCCACCCACATTCCAAAAACATGCATGGTGGTCTGATTGGACACTCTAAATTGCCCCTAGGTATGGGTGGGAGTGTGCATGGTTGTCCGTTTCCTTGTGCCCTGCGATCCGCTGGCCACCGGTTCAGGGTGTCCCCCGCCTCTGTCCTGAAGTCAGCTGGGATAGGTTCCAGCACCCCCCATGACCCTAGTAAGGATAAAGTGGTTCAGCAAATGAATGAATGAAAAAAAAGTTTTTCTGTCAACAATAATAATTAAAGCTTTCGATAATCTTAAAATGCAATTACCCTACCACCACAGAAAACAGGGGCACTGTTTCGACATGAGCACTAGTTCTAAACCAACGCTCAGGAGTAAGAGTATGATAAGGAAATGTGTTTTTAGCTTGGCTAGCAATAAAGGCTAACACGGAGCATTAACGCAAAAGGACAATAACACGGGCAAAATGAGATGCAAAACACAGAGCCGATCCACAAAAAGTGAATTCTCCCTGGCATTTTCATTCTTTTTTTTTAAATGCTTCACCTGTGCACACCTTATTGAAAATGTCCTTAACCCAGTGTCCTCATTTGAGGACAGCCTGTAATATTTTTCTTACATGATATCAAGGTGTTTCCCCATTTTATGAAAATGTTCTGAAAACATTGCCAAAATGTAAAACTTGTTATCCTAGGTTGAAATGGGGTAAGTTCATCCAACTTTTTTTTTTGAAATGGCCATATGAGGTAAATTTACAGTTTCTTTTTGTGAGGCTGAAAATAATCCGCTTGCTAAAGGTGATGATGTCTTCAGTTGATTATTTTATGTATTTCATATTGCACAGTAACTTTTGGTTTGAAGGCAAATTTATAAAAAATAAAGATGCCTGTCAACTTTTCATACTGTAAGGAGGGAGTTGTCTTATCTTTATTGCACAACAGAACAAAAATATTTTTTCAAATCATCATATTTCATATTCTGTTTTCTCATAAAGTGAGGTAACAGTTACTTTCATATTTAAACAAGGAGGAAAGTAATTTATTTACTTATTCAAAGAAGTTTGAAGTTTCAAATTTGAAAAAAAAAGTTGTAATGGTTATCCTGATAATTATCGATATCGATTCATTTTTTGCGTGATAACAATTTGTGTCATATTGCCCAGCTCTACCTTCATAATAAAGCTTTTAATGTTTTTTTTCGGTCAATATAGCTCTTTCCAACGTTATAGTTTGCCGACCCCTGCAATAAGTAGTAACATTACAGAGGGAGGGGAAATGCCTAATTGGTCCCAATTCTAGGCAAATTTTAAGATTTGCACTCGGGGTGTATTTACTTTTGTTGGAAGGATTTCACACATTCATTGCTGTGTTTTGAGTTATTTTGAAGAGCCAATAAATTTCTGTTTTCATCCAAGTTGTACAGTGACTACTTCATATTCTCCAATGTTGTGCAATGGAAAGATAGTAAAAAAATTGCAGAAGGGTGTACTCCTGGTTTGTCATTTCAATTTCACTATGAAAATTATAAATCGACATTGAGGAGCGTACTTTTTCAGTTGTGGTTGGAAGTTGCTAAAGTTGTTTTTTCTCTGAAAGTTCCCATAATAATAACTTTCTTTTTGAGCCAATAAAGTGGATCTCTGTTAAACTGACACTAATCCACAAGGCTGCTTGACATGACCCTTTTGGGTCATATATATGTCATGTTAGCATCTGTGACACCCCATCGAACCTGACCAACTAAAGATTTCTCCTAATTGTCTTCATTATCAGTTTGATTTTTAACTCTGTCTTGATCAGCCTTCATTTTTTGGTTTTACATTCACATAAACAGTAAAGGCTTAATGGTTAAAAGCCCATCACTAAATCACTGCCACGTTGTTTTATATCACCAATTTGCTGGGTAAACAACAATGGCGACTTAAGTAGAAACAGTTTTTAGTATTATATTAAACTGCAAATAATTTTTAAACGTCGTCATTTACTCCTTTAATTAAGTGGCATAGCTTAAATATGATATCGACTAATGTTTCCCATTTCAATCAATTTGATTGTACAGTTAAACGGTTAAATGTTAATGCTAACCCCTAAAACCTGATTATTTTTGTCCATATACCGTATTTACTCGCATATAAGCCGCCTGCGTGTGTAAGCCGCACCTTTAAAATTGCCTTAAAATTGTTGAATTTTACAATTTCTCGCGTATAAGCCGTCCCGGTTCTCAATTTTCACCAAAATTGTATTTAAAAAAAAAATTCCCCCTGAAAAAAATCTGCGATGTAGTGAAGCCGTGAAAGTTGAAGTCGCAATATTCGAGGGATTACTGAATGCCTGTTTTTGTAAATGCAAAAAAATATCAAATTATTCAATTTGAAAAAATAAATAAGTCTCTCTTTTTAATGACAGAAATTTCAATTTTCTTACCAGAAGTTTAAGATGTTGTGGCGGCCAAATTGCTTCTAATGTCGAAATATCTCGATTTCTTTGGATGGTTCATATTACTACAATAGTTGTCACTTTCGAACAAGAAATAAAAAGAAAAAAATCAAAGCAGAATTTTGTTTTATTTCATAATCACAGATGAATAATCATTTTCTTTCATTGTTCCGAAAAAGATGGTGTTGTCTGCACGTAGACAAATTCAAAAAGGAAGTAACGTAAGCACAACCAGGAAATATGCCCATAGCGGTATACGTAGTGTTCACCAAGTCTCTGGGTGCAATAATAGCATGCACACTACACAGGTATCAAGGGTTATATTTTAACGATCGCCCGCAAGACCTTCGATCACCCTTAACTATTGAGATGTGATGACAAGGTAACCGCTACTGTCAGAGCACGTTTAACTACGGGAAGATGGCGGCGCCTCAAGTGAGCAATAGCAGACAGTGTACTTGCATCTGGCAAGTCAGAGCACGTTTAACTACGGTAAGATGGCGACACCCTTAGCGAGTAGTGGCTGGCACAAGTGAGTTTTTTCACATTTTATGCAAAATAAGGTTTATTTTTGCCTTGAATTATATTCATAGATGTCAAAATACATTTTGTTTAGCGTTTCATCTGTTTATCTTTTCTCTATTTTGAAATAAACGATCGTATCGGCCGCATTGTTTTGCGTCATGACGTCACGGTGACATTGTGTCATGACATCATGGCGCCATTGCGTCATGACGTCAACGTGTCATGGCATTGACTACTTGCAGTTCCGTGCATTTCGTGTATTTATGCCCATATAAGCCATACAAAAGTGGCTCCTATGCAAGTAAATACGGTACAGACGCTCCCCAACTTACGAACGAGTTACGTTCCGAACGATCGTTTGTAAGGTGAATTCGTTCGTAAATTGCTAAAATGAAGTTTAACTTACTTTTGGAAGATGTACTCGATGCTTAAGGAGATGATGGAGGAGGAAGAGGAGGATTTTATATCATGAGAGGGTCTTCGTCGTCGTTGGAATGGGCTTCAAAAGTTACTTCAATGTAGGAAGAAGTTGAGGGTCGAGGAGAAGAAGATGAGGGTTGATGAGTATCTTCCTTCAAGGATTTACTAGAAACTGGCCGAAAGAAGCGATCTAACGACGATTGCACAGTTTTCTTCTTTTTTTCATCATAAATGATGAGGTAGCACTGTATGGCATCATTCAATTGATTTGCAACCTTTGTGCAACGTTCAATATTTGGGTCTTACTGCTTGAAGAGTGCGATGGCTTTATCTATGAGTGAAAACCTCTCGGCCAAGAGTTTCGTCTCAAATTTCTTCATGGGGACAGGCGTTTCTCCCTCCTCCAGAGGCAGAGGAAGGTGGATGCTGGGTGAGCTCTCACTGCGCCAAGCGTCGGTATTAGTGGCGGAAAGAAGCACTACTCGGAAAAAGGCCTGCAATACAAAATCTAACTTACAGCATCTCTTTCCGAACATTTTTCGACATACGCGCAGACATGTTCGTATGTACCGTTGTTCGTAACTCGAATGTTCGTAAGTAGGGGAGCGACTGTATTTAGGAATCCTTTCATCATGGTCATTTTGCCAGTGGGGAAATGGTTCACTCAGATCCTAGAAGTGTTTTGGGTTTTGAGAAACAGATAGATGAATAGAGCTGATGGGAAACATGTCATCACAGCATTAGAAACTCCATTGTGGGTTTCAATAAATACTCTTCCCTCTTGGTTTTTGATATTATTTTCAACTAGTATGTATGTATGTATGTATGTACATATGTGCGGTGAGGGTAAGGTGGGTACACTATACCTGTTGAACATCCTGCTGGAATACACACAGCTGCAGTCTCTGGTGCAGGCGGACCTTTCGGTTTTGCCAAATATTCTCCAAACGGCGCTGATGGTGTAGCACTTCATGAACCACATCCAATATGCAATGGACCTACATATGAAAAAGAATACACTATTTTTAATAAGGTATTTTTGTCAATTTCTCCCTGAATCATCTATGAATCAAAGTAACAAATTTCAGACATGTGCCAGAGATCCGGATAGTTTGCAAATGCAAGTGCTGGAATATTAGGGTTATAAACAAAATGTTTATGTAGTATGTGGGTTGTTCTATTCATTTGAGGGCCAATACGCGACATATGAAGGAAATCTAGTAAGTGAGAAATTGTTAAATAGGTTGAAAAAGTGTTGCCATTCATTCATTCATCTTCCGCACCGTCCTTCCTCGAAAGGGTTGCGGGGTTTGCTGGAGCCTAACCTGTTACGATCGGGGATGGAGGACCCCAAAGCAGGCAAGGGCTGCAAATCTGGTTTTCGAATCCTTTATTTAGAATCGTCCACGCGAAGGGCAAGGCACAAGAGGGGATAGGATAGACGATTCGTTGGTCGTAGAAGGATGGTCGGTCGCCCTGAAGTCCGTCGGGAAGTCCAAAGTGGGGTGTACGAGGGAGAAGGCGAAGTCGTAGTCCGTGGTCATGGGGCTGAGCGTGGTCGGGATCCTGGGCGCAAACAACAGCGGGCTCGTCGTGACTGGTTTGATTTGGGAAACATGGAAGGTGGGGTGGATGCGGAGGGGCGGTGGGAGCTTAAGGCGCACGGCGCATGGGTTTATTACCCATTTGATCTCGTAGGGACCAATGAAGCGGGGGGACGGCTTCCGGAACTCAGTCCTTAGGGGAAGATCTCGAATGGACAGCCATACCTTTTGGCCAACAACGTAGGCTGGTACGGGGGCACGACGGCGGTTGGCCTGCTTCTGGGCACGAGCGGGCGCGTGCTGAAGCGCAGCCCGGGCCCTTTCCCAGATACGGCCACATCTGGTCATGTGTTCCTGGACGGAGGGCACGGCAATATCTGTCTCCAGGGAAGGAAATAAGGGGGGTTGGTAGCCTAGGGAGCACTCGAAAGGGGACAGGTTGGAGGAGGCGTTAGGGTGGGAGTTGTGGGCATACTCGATCCAGGGCAGATGTTCGCTCCAGGTGGTTAGGTGGGCATGGGTGGCGCAGCGAATCGCTGCCTCCAACTGCTGATTTGTGCGCTCACACTAACCGTTTGACTGCGGATGATATCCCGAGGAGAGGCTTGCGGTGATCTTAAGGGCTGAAAAGAAGGCAGAGCAGACGTGAGAAATGAACTGTGGACCCCGGTCGGAGACCATGTCGGCTGGGATTCCATGCAGGCGGAAAACATGCTGCGTAAGGAGGGCGGCTGTCTCCTGGGCTGAAGGTAGTTTTCGGAGGGTGATGAAGTGGGCCGCCTTGGAAAACCGGTCGACTATGGTGAGTATGAAGGTGTTACCCTGGGATTTAGGAAGGCCCGTAACGAAGTCGACCGCAATATGAGACCAGGGACGGCTAGGAATTTGGCGTGGGAGCAGTAGACTGGAGCTCGGCTTGGTGGAGGATTTGTTGTGCGCGCACACTTGGCAGGCAGATACGAAAGATCGTGTATCTGCCCTTAATGTCGGCCACCAAAAGCATTGGCGCAATATCGCCTGTGTGCGGGAAACCCCCGGGTGGCAGGTCAGGCGGGAGGTGTGGGCCCATTCTAGCACCTTGGGCTGCATTGGGGTCGGAACATACAGGTCCTTATGCTGACCTCTTCTTGGGTCCGGCTCCAGCTCTTGGGCCCTCAATGCTTCGGCCTCCAGCCCCGTCCTCATACTAGCCACCATGCAGGAGGGAGGTAGGATAATTGGGGGCTCCTCCTCCGAGTTCAGGGACTGGAAAACGCGGGATAACGCAACTGACTTCCCGTTCCTGGAACCTGAAATATAGTTCAGCGCGAAATTAAACCTACTGAAAAACATGTTCCACCTTGCCTGGCGTGGGTTACACCTCCGGGCCAACTTGAGGTATTCCAGGTTCTTGTGGTCCGTCAGAACCGTGAACGGCTGGCTAGCCCCTTCCAGGTGGTGTCGCCATTCCTCCAGAGCCATCTTCACCACGAGCAGTTCCCGGTCCCCAATGCCGTAGATCAGTGGTCTCAAACTCGATTTACCTGGGGGCCGCTAGAGGCCAAGTCTGGGTGAGACTGGGCCGCATCAGGATTTCCACAAGAAAAGCGCTGAGAAAACATTCCAACGTTATCAAATATCTTTATTTTTTGAAAAAAAATAATGAATTAGATAAATTAACTTAAAGATGAATAAAAAATAAATCAATCAGTAATACAAAAATAAAATAATAATAATGAGCATACAGTAGATATACACTGGCTGGCTAAGTAGAGAAAATGAATTATTTTTATTCCGTTTCAAATGTCTGTATTAACAGCTCTTTAACCTTAAACTTTCTGAACTTGAATGGAACATTGAACATGAAATATTCTGAACACGGCTTCTCTTGCCTACTTCTTGCTGCTAGAGACCTGGCAGCGCTTCTTCTCACATAGCTGAGTCACATTTGGCTTGAGGGAGGAAGCAGTGGAGACCCTCAGTAGAGCTTGAATATGCTCATCAGTAAGTCTGGACCTGTACTTGGACTTATTGAAGTTCAAGGTGGAGAAGAGCTTCTCACACAAGTATGTGCTCCCAAAAAGGCACATGGTCCGCTTGAACATTCGGGAAAGTTCAGGGAAGCTGGGGATCAACTCTCTCAAAAATTGCCCAAGCTTGTCTGCTTCTCCACTCACCTCCCTGAACTTAGCTTTGAGTGCAGAGTTGCACTGCAGGTCAATGAGCTCCATTTGAAGCTCAGGAGGGGCATCTTGCACATCAAAGGAGAAGGGGTCCGCAAAAATTTGAAATGTGGCTTTGTGTGTCTTGAAGTCTGCAAATCTGTGATCAAATTCCTCCTGTAGCTTCGAAATGGCCTCAACGTACTTCTCACCACTGAATGGTGTGCCTGCATCCACAAGAGCCTTGCATGCTGGGAAATGGCAAAGGTTTGTCTGAGAGAGCTGGGCTTTCCATAACACAAGTTTAGTGCAGAATGCTCTCACGTTGTCATAGGCAGCACTGACAAGTTGCCCCTGGCCTTGTAGCTTCTTGTTCAGTACATTAAGCTCATGTGTGATATCAACAAGAAAAGCTAAGTCCATGAGCCATTTGGGATCACTTAGCACAGGAACAGCAACCCCGTCTATCTCCATGAAGTCTTTTACTTCTGCTCTCAACTCAAAAAATCTCTTCAACATGTTTGCCCTGCTGAGCCAACGTACCTCAGTGAAGTAGAGCACATCCCCATATTCTGACTCCATTTCCTCTAAAAAAGCACGGAACCTTCTGTGCTTTAAGCCCCTGGATCTGATTTGGTTGATGCATTTCACAACGACAGACATCACATTGTCAAACTTCAGGCATCTGCTGCAAAGGGCCTGCTGATGGATAATGTAGTGCAGAGCTATGGCCTCCTCCACACCCTCCTCTTCCAGTTTTTTTTGAACAAGTGCTACCAGTCCATTCTTCCTCCCTGTCATTGATGGGGCTCCATCGGTTGTTATTCCAACAAAGCTCTTCCATGGCAAACCGGCATTCTCAATGGCATCACACAGCTGGTGAAATATTTCCTTAGCGGTGGTCTGGCCATGCATTGGAATTACTGTGAGCAACTCCTCCATTACTTCAAAATTGTCATCAACACTACGGACATATATATTGCGAGCTGGGCAGTGTCTGTGATGTCTGTGGTCTCATCAAGAGCCACTGAATATACACTGAAACATTGTGCTTTCTCACACATTTGATCATAAATGTCACTTGACAGGTGAGAAATGCGCTCTGCCACAGTGTTGGCAGAAAGGCTGGTGTGGTTGAACTGACTTTCCTTTTCTGGACAGACAATATGTGCAACCTGTAATATGCACTTTTTGATGAATTCACCTTCTGTGAATGGCTTTCCTGCTTTAGCAATCAACTCACAAATGGCGTAGCTAGCTTCGACTGCTGCATTACTGTCTTTGGTAGCCTTCTTGAAGAAATCCTGTTGCCTCAGAAGACGTGTTGTAAGACTGGCAACCTGGTTGGCTCTCTCATCTCCTTGGTATTTTTCGTACTCCTCAGCATGTCTCGTAGTATAATGACGTTTCAAATTGTATTCCTTGTGCAACGCAACTTTTTCAGTGCAAATGAGACACGTCGAGGTGCCCCTGTGTTCAACAAAGAAATATTGCACTCCCCACTTTTCTTGAAACTGTCTGTGCTCATCACTGACCTTTCTCTTCACGGCAGGCTTTGAAAGAGACATCTCTGGGGCTCTGTAATATGTGTTTCCACTTGGAATGAGTCTCGGGTTGAACTTAACTTTCAGTCGCGCGGGTCTGTGGCGCATGCACACTTTCGCTCTCCGATCGTATTGGATTACGGCAGTTCTCCAAATTTCTCAAGTGTCATGTTAACACACTTACTGTTAAGTTTAAGTTTCACTCGCGGAGATGGCTACTGACACTGACACAGGTTGGATCACGGATCATAGCGCCTCATTCAGTTCTATGCTGAGAGCAGCGGAGGAGTGTGCGCGCCGAGCGGAGTGATCGGCTTCATGTATTCTCCTCCGCCCAGCTGATTGGAGGAATGAATGAGTGAGTGAGCGAGGCACTGGACAGCCTGGCCGATGTCCCGCCCTCCAGAGCCGTATACCTCACCGTGATTGGTCCATTCAGCTCCGAACACAACAAGTGTCATTCATATCAATCTTGCGGGCCACACGAACATTAATCTTTCATTTTACGACGGGGGCCGCAAATTATCGTCCCGAGGGCCGCAATTGGCCCGCGGGCCGCGAGTTTGAGACCCCTGCCGTAGATGCATTCTGCTGGAGACAGCTTACGGGGGAAATTCGCAGGGGTGCAACTTCCCATCCGCCTGTTTGCGCTGGGAGAGGACAGCGCCGACCCCCACCTCCGAGGCGTCGACCTCCACCTGTAACTGCAATTCAGGATCTGGGTGGGCGAGGATGGGAGCAACGGTAAAACGGGACTTCAGGTCACTGAACACCACCTCCGCTGCATCTAACCAACGGAACGGGAGTTTGGTGGATGTGAGTGCTGTGAGGGGGGCGGCGACGCGGCTATAGTTCCTAATGAAACGCCTATAGAAGTTTGCAAACCCCAAAAAGTGTTGCAACTCCTTTCCCCCCTTGGGCCTGGGCCACTGAGTTACGGCCTCCACCTTTGTGGCATCCATCTGCATCTCCCCGTCGGCCACCACGTACCCCAGAAAGGTGGTCTCCGAGACATGGAATTCACATTTCTCAGCCTTGACGTATAGGTGGTTCTACAGGAGACGTTGCAACACCTGGCGCACGTGCTGCTCGTGCTCCTGAAGGCTGCATGAAAAAATCAAGATATCGTCCAGATAGACGAATAAAAACTGATTAAGCATATCTCGGAGGACGTCATTGATCAGTGACTGGAACGCTGCTGGGGTATTGCAGAGTCCGAAAGGCATCACCAGGTATTCAAAGTGGCACTGGGGGGTGGAGAAGGCCGTCTTCCATTCGTCCCCCTCCCGAATCCGGACAAGATGGTAAGCATTGCGGAGGTCTAACTTAGTAAAAATGCAGGAACCGTGCAGCGGTGCAAAGGCCGAATCGATGAGCGGCAAAGGGTAGCTGTCCTTGACCGTGATCTCGTTCTGGCCTCGGTAGTCGACACAGGGGCGCAGCGAACCGTCCTTCTTGTCGACCAAAAAAAACCCGCCCCGACAGGAGGAGAATGGGCAAATCTGTCCAGTTGCTAGCGCTTCGGAGATGTAGTTCTCCAGTGCCTCCCGCTCCGGCCTGGAGATGTTGTAGATCCGGCGCCTAGGAAGAGAAGCGCCTGGCAATATGTTAAAGGCACAGTCATACGGATGATGCGGGGGAAGTGCCAAAGCCTGGTCCTTGCTAAAAACCTGTGAAAGGTCCCGATAGCACTCAGGCACTGCTGATAGGTCAGGGGGGTTTTGCCTCGGACTTTGTGGCTAAGTGGGCTGACTGGAGACACTTGGTGTGGCAGGCTGGGCTCCAGGCTACCACCTTGGGTCCGCCCCAGTCGATCACCGGATTGTGCCGTCTCAACCAAGGAAGGCCCAGAACAATAGTCACCTCCGGGCAGTCCAAAACATAGAAGCACGCTATCTCCTGGTGGTTCCCGGATAGGCGGAGTAGAACAGGGTCCGTCCGTCACTCCACTCTGGCTAAGGTACGCCCGTCCAGTGCCGTTATTTTCAGGGGTTTATCTATAGCCCGAGTCCCGATGCCAAGCTTAGAGACCACGGAACGATCGGTAAAACTTTTGGCCGCTCCGCAGTCGATCAGAGCGGTGGTGCTGTGAGTTCTTCCCCCCAGGAAAGAGATGCTGACAGCAAAAAACGACGGGAGGATTACCCAATAGCCAGGCTCACCATGACCTCCCTTCCTATTGGTGAGCCCCTTGCTTTTACCGGGCGGAGAGGGCATGTTCTTGAGGGATGGCCCTCCTCGCCGCAGTAAAAGCATAGAGACAACTGGCGGCGTCGTGAGCGTTCCTCCTCTGACAGCCCAGCGCGACCTATTTACATAGGCCCTGGCGTCATCAAGGGAGGGGGAGGCGCAGCCGCCGGGGGGGAAACCGGAAGACGGCGCCCACGTGCGAGCCACCTCTCCGCTGCCTTAGGCGTCCCTGTAGTCGGCCATCAATCCTGATGGCCAATTCCACAAGCGCGTCAAGGGACTCGGGCTCGTCACGGCATGCCAGTTCATCCTGCATCACCTCATTCAGCACCCCCAGAAATGCGTCTTGGAGGGCGCTGTTATTGAAGTCGCTTTCGGCGGCTAGAATGCGGAACTCCACTGAATATTTGGCGACGCTCAGGTCGCCTTGTCTCAGAGAACTTAAGCGCCCAGCTGCCTCCCGGCCGCGCACCGAGTGGTCGAAGACCTTTCGCATCTCCGCGGTGAATTCGGTGTAGAAGGCGCATATGTTGGAACCCTGCTCCCATTCGGCGCTCGCCCAGGCCAGGGCCTTATCTCGAAGACAGACGATAAGGTAAGCGATCTTGCCTCGGTCTGTGCTGTAGGTAAGGCATTGTTGTTCAAATACCAAACGGCACTGAACAAGGAACTGCTGACATGCGCGAGGTTCCCACTGTAGGGGGCACGCGGCGGGACCATAGGTTCGCGGCGCGCCGATAGTGGTGTAACCTCTTGCGCGGCTGGGGTTGGCTGTGCACTCCGTGAGTGAGGCAAGGGTGTGAGTTGTGCCTGTATGGACTCGAAGGTTTGAGTTATTTTCGATACCACAGTCAAAAGGAAGCGGATTGCTTGGCTGTGCTGGTCCGTGAGTGGCGCAGGTTGGTCGGTGGGGGCTTGGTCTGAGCCCGCGGGGTCCATGTTGGCTGGATCGTGCTGTTACGATCGGGGATGGAGGACCCCAAAGCAGGCAAGGGCTGCAAATCTGGTTTTCCAATCCTTTATTTAGAATCGTCCACGCGAAGGGCAAGGAACAAGAGGGGATAGCGTAGACGAGTCGTTGGTCGTAGAAGGATGGTCGGTCGCCGTGAAGTCCGTCGGGAAGTCCGGAGTGGGGTGTACGAGGGCGAAGGCGAAGTCGTAGTCCATGGTCCGTGGTCGTGGGGCTGAGCGTGGTCGGGATCCTGGGCGCAAACAAGAGGTCGTAGATCAAACAAGGCAGGCAATGAGGAGAGGGTACCTAACAGTAGAACTGATGAGACGATCCAGCGGTGTGGTCATGTTCTTGGTGGCCTTAAATACTCCTCACTGGCTAATGACTCCCACCTGGAAGCGCTTGAGTCATCAGGGGCTGGGCCAGTGATTGGATGGCAGGCAAACCCCGCCACCAGTCTGGCCCTGGGCCTGACATAACCCAGCTGTCTTTGGGCGAAAGGCAGACTACACCCTAGACTGGTCGCCAGTCAGTCCTAGGGCACACAGAGAGACAAACGACCATCCACACTCCCAATCATACCGCCACCAGCGGGAATTGAGCCAGCGCCTGCCCGCACCAAAGTCAGGCGAGTGAACCTCTACACCCGAGGCAGCGTGTGTAGACATTTATTTATGTATTTTTTCAAATTGATATCAAAGCTTAGTGTTTTGCACAAGAGCGTTTGAATATGCATTAGTCTACTGGTTGCCTGTGAAAATAAGGACAAAACATACTAATATTCTTATGATAATACTTTCTTATGATCATTTTTGACATGCAAAAACCGTGGCCGGATGATTCGCTGAAAGACGTTTCGCCGACGGACGTTTGACAGACGGACAGGTCACCGAATGGACGTTCCACCGAACGGTCAATCGGCCGAACGGCCGCTCGGCCTTACGGGCGAGCGGAGGTTTCGGCGGCGCGCTCGCCCCGCCCCCGGATCGTGTGTGTACAACTTTTTCAACCTCGGCCCGCGGGCCATATACGGCCGTTACAGATAAAATTCATTTAGGAATAACAAGGGCATGTACTGCCTGCCCCCCGCAATAACAAGGGCATTGACTGCCCCCGCTGGGCATATTTCTAAATACAAGTACACGGCATATAATGACAGCAATCATGTTAAATCAATCTATAAAAAAGCATTTAATGATCAAATACAAATACTGGAGCTCTTTGGACATTAGAACCGAGCCCAGGGAAGTGAATTCCTCGGTAAAATGTCGCGATAATGTCGCGATAAGGCAAAAAAACGTCTATACGACCATTCGCCAAACGGGTCAAAATGCTCTCAAATTCGGTCAAATCCAGCCGAAAACAGCGTTTAATGATTAAATACAAATACTAGTAATTGTATATACAATACTAGTATTGTATTTTATTTAAAAGAAGACAAAGGAAATTCACATATTCTTCGTCGTTTTCCTTTTTTTTGCTTGGTATTCCCATAGGTATCGTGTATACAGACTAGATATCCGATGCGCGTTGTGAGGCAACGGAGCTAGACGTCGTCGCTTGTCGGCCATTTTAAGAACAGGGCCATTCGCCAAACGGCTCAAAATCCTCTCAAATTCGGTCAAATCCAGCCGAAAACAGCGTTTAATGATTAAATACAAATACTAGTAATTGTATATACAATACTAGTATTTGTATTTAATCATTAAACGCATTTTGAGCCGTTTGGCGAATGGTCGTATTTACACGTTTTTTTGCCTTATCGCGACATTTTACCGAGGAATTCACTTCCCTGGGCTCGGTTCTAATGTCCAAAGAGCTCCAGTATTTGTATTTGATCATTAAATGCTGTTTTATGGATGGATTTAACATGATTGCTGTCATTATATGCTGTGTCCTTGTATTTAGAAATATGCCCAGCGGGGGGCAGTACATGCCCTTGTTATTGAATGAATGTTATCTGTAACGGCCGTATATGGCCCGCGGGCCGAGGTTGAAAAACTTGTACACACACGATCCGGGGGCGGGGCGAGTGCGCCGGCGAAACCTCCGCTCGGCCGATTGACCGTTCGGTGGAACGTCCATTCGGCGACCTGTCCGTCTGTCAAACGTCCGTCGGCGAAACGTCTTTCAGCGAATCATCCGAGCACCGCAAAAACAATGGGTAGAAACAAAAATTCAGGAAGGTGAATTTTCATCAATGTGTTCCAAAAGCAGCACATTTTACCACTATAGATAAACATTTTTTTTAAAACAAACTGTAAAATATTTTAATGCATTTCTGTTAAATCAGTGGAGAAATATATAATTATAAATTAGAAGTTCTAAACAAAATACATAGTGATATGTACATTTCTACACGGATGTCTTAAAGTTCCCCAAAATATTGGTGTCATTTTACACGGGGAACAGAAGGGAAGATAAATGTAGTTGAACTTGAAAATAAGTATTTTGAATACAGGTAGCACATTCAGGTCTCAAACAGGACAGACGTAATTGGTTAACACCTCATGTCTGCTTATGAAAAAATGTGTCATTTCTGTCTAGAGTATGCAATTCAGATGTACAGAGGATGCAATTCTAGAGACTACTCCAAGTGTATTTTCATATACTCCAAATTTTAATGAATTCTTTGAAAATAATAAGGACTCTGATCAATATTCAGTTCAAAATTGGTGGCCATCCACGATCAGAATCTTTGAACTTGGCTGACGTATTATCCCAGCTAAGGTTCTGGATTCTACAGGCAGCAGGTCAGAAAGTACTGATACTATGCTCCACAGACAACCGAAAAGGAAACTCATAGTTCTTTGTTTTAGATCAGGGGTCTCGAACTCAATTTACCTGGGGGCCGCTAGAGGCCGAGTCTGGGTGAGACTGGGCCGCATCAGGATTTCCACAAGAAAAGCACTGATAAAACTTTCCAACGTTATCAAATATCTTTATTTTTTAACAAAAAATAATGAATTAAATAAATTAACTTAAAGATGAATAAAAAATAAATCAATCAGTAATATAAAACCAAATAATACTAATGAGCATACAGTAGATATACACTGGCTGGCTAAGTAGAGAAAATGAATTATTTTTATTCCATTTCAAATGTCTGTATTAACAGCTCTTTAACCTTTAACTTTCTGAACTTGAATGGAACATTGAACATGAAATATTCTGAACACGGCTTCTTTTGCCTACTCCTTGCTGCTAGAGACCTGGCAGCGCTTCTTCTCACATAGTCACATTTGGCTTGAGGGAGGAAGCAGTGGAGACCCTCAGTAGAGCTTGAAGATGCTCATCAGTAAGTCTGGACCTGTACTTGGACTTATTGAAGTTCAAGGTGGAGAAGAGCTTCTCACACAAGTATGTGCTCCCAAAAAGGCACATGGTCCGCTTGAACCTTCGGGAAAGTTCAGGGAAGCTGGGGGTCAACTCTCTCAAAAATTGCCCAAGCTTGTCTGCTTCTCCACTCACCTCCCTGAACTTGGCTTTGAGTGCAGAGTTGCACTGCAGGTCAATGAGCTCCATTTGAAGCTCAGGAGGGGCATCTTGCACATCAAAGGAGAAGGGGTCCGCAAAAATTTGAAATGTCGCTTTGTGTGTCTTGAAGTCTGCAAATCTGTGATCAAATTCCTCCTGTAGCTTCGAAATGGCCTCAACATACTTCTCACCACTGAATGGTGTGCCTGCATCCACGAGAGCCTTGCATGCTGGGAAATGGCAAAGGTTTGTCTGAGAGAGCTGGGCTTTCCATAACACAAGTTTAGTGCAGAATGCTCTCACGTTGTCATAGGCAGCACTGACAAGTTGCCCCTGGCCTTGTAGCTTCTTGTTCAGTACATTAAGCTCATGTGTGATATCAACAAGAAAAGCCAAGTCCATGAGCCATTTGGGATCACTTAGCACAGGATCAATCAACTCACAAACGGCGTAGCTAGCTTTGACTGCTGCATTACTGTCTTTGGTAGCCTTCTTGAAGAGATCCTGTTGCCTCAGAAGACGTGTTTTAAGACTGGCAACCTGGTTGGCTCTCTCATCTCCCTGGTATTTTTCGTACTCCTCAGCATGTCTCATAGTACAATTACGTTTCAAATTGTATTCCTTGTGCACCGCAACTTTTTCAGTGTAAATGAGACACGTCGGGGTGCCCCTGTGTTCAACAAAGAAATATTGCACTCCCCACTTTTCTTGAAACTGTCTGTGCTCATCACCGACCTTTCTCTTCACGGCAGGCTTTGAAAGAGACATCTCTGGGGCTCTGTAATATGTTTTTCCACTTGGAATGAGTCTCGGGTTGATCTTTCACATTCAGTCGCGCGGGTTTGTGGCGCATGTGCACTTTCGCTCTCCGTTTCAATCGCGGAGATGGCTACAGACACTGACACAGGCTGGATCACGGATCATAGCGCCTCATTCAGTTCTATGCTGAGAGCAGTGGAGGAGTGTGCGCGCCGAGCGGAGTGATCGGCCTCACGGCTTCTCCTCCGCCCAGCTGATTGGAGGAATGAATGAGTGAGTGAGCGAGGCACTGGACAGCCCGGCCGATGTCCCGCCCTCCAGAGCCGTATACCTCACCGTGATTGGTTCATTCAGCTCCGAACCAAAGTTCCCTCTAATTTTTTGTTGGTCTGAGCAGAAAGACAACCTCCCTGAGCGCACTGAGTACCAGTGTGAGCGACATCATCGGTACTCGGATGATTCGCTTAAAGACGTTTCGCCGACGGACGTTTGACAGACGGGCAGGTCGCCGAATGGACGTTCCACCGAACGTTCATTCGGCCGAACGGAGGTTTCGCCGAAACGGGATTCGAACGCTCGCCCCGCCGGATCGTGTGTGTACAAGTTTTTCAACCTCGGCCCGCGGGCCATATACGGCCCGTTAGGATTTTTAATCCGGCCCGCCGCCGGTGTTTTCCAAATTATAGTAAAAATCAATGTTCGTCTACCATCAATGGCAGTCCGGGAATAAGCACTCTTGGGCAGGCAGATGTAGCAGAACCGAGCCGTAAAATGACAGCAATCGGGTCAAATCCATCCTAAAACAGCATTTAATGATTAAATACAAATACTGGATGATATCGCGATGGAGGCAAAAAAACGTCTATAGACGTCCATTCGCCAAACGGCTCAAAATGCTCTCAAATTCGGTCAAATCCAGCTGAAAACAGCGTTTAATGATTAAATACAAATACTAGTATTTGTATTTAATCATTAAACTAACAAATACTAGTACGAGTCCGTCTGTGAAACGTCCGTCGGCGAAACGTCTTTAGGCGAATCATCCGGTCACGACATCATCATTGCTCGCTATCGGCACACCAGTATCACACCTGCCACAAGCAGGTGCATGTCCATGTTCCCTCTAATTTTTCATGTAAAACAAGAAAAACATGAGTGGACAGAGCTACTGCCACTGGCTGCCACTTAAACGGCGCCATCATGGGGAAAGGGGTAAAAAAAAAAAAAAAAAAAAAAAAAAAAATCTATATTTCATATTAAGACGGGGGCCGCAAATTATCGTCCCGCGGGCCGCAGTTGGCCCGCGGGCCGCAAGTTTGAGACCCCTGTTTTAGATGCTTAATACTATCATAAGCATTTTATCAAAGTGGTACAATCTGGCACTTATAGAGTAATCGACAAAAACCTAAAAAATGTGGTATTTCTAACTACGGATGGAAGAATCTGATCACCATATTTACTCGCATATAAGCCACTTTTGTCGGACAAAAAAATGATGAGTGAATCGAGGGTACAGCTTATAGGCGCATAAAAACATAACATGCATGAAACTGCAAGTTGACGGCGCCGTGACGTCATGACGCAAGCGAATGCAGTCATTTATTTCTCAAAATAGAGAAAAGATAAACAGATAAAACATTAAAAATATATATTTTTGACGTCTATAAATGAAATTCAAGAAAAAAGCGTACGTATCTTGCATAAAATGTGAAAAAACTCATGTTCCTGTCACTGCTTGCTCGGGGCACAGCCATCATACCTAGGGCGTTCCCGTCTAAACCTATTTTACGTGCTCTGACTGGCCAGACGCGAGTACCCTTGATTTTTAAATAAAACAAAATTCCACTTGATTTTTTTTCGTTTTATTTGTTGTTCGAAAGTGACAACTATTGGAGTAATATGAACCATCGAAAGAATTGAGATATTTTGACATTAGAAGCAATATGGCTGCCACAACATCTTAAACTTCTGGTAAGAAAATTGTAATTTCTGTAATTAGAAAGCATCAGGTTTTCATCACGATAGACTTATTTTTTCAAATTGAATAATTTGATATTTTGCATTTACAAAGAGAGGCATATTAACCGTGACCGGACATTTCGTCGACGGGCACTTCGTCGACGGGCACTTCGTCGCCGGACGCTTCGTCGACCGGACACTTCGTCGACGGACAATTCATCGCCGGACACTTCGTCGCCAGACAGTTTGCCTAACCTTAACCACTAACCTTAACCACTATTAAAGAAGACAAAGGAAATTCAAATATTCTTTATTAAAGAAAATAAAACAGCAAAAACTCGCTCGACAACACAAACATTAACATTTGGGCATGTGCTTACTAAATGTGCTCCTCTCTAAACACACTACGCACAAAACAGTTCCTACGTTAAATGGTTCCTACGTTGAGCGCTGCATTTTTAAAATAAAAGGCAATAAATAAAATTATTATATTAAAAAAAAATATTAAAAAGAAGACAAAGGAAATTCACATTCTTCGTCGTCTTCCTTCTTTTTTTTCCTGGTATTCCCATAGGTATCGTGTATACAGACTAGATTTTTGATGCGCGTTGTGAGGCAACGGAGCTAGACGTCGTCGCTTGTCGGCCATTTTAAGGACAGGCCCATTCGCTCCTATTAATAGAGTCAATGGAATTTGTTCTTTGAAAGGACAATAGATCAGTGTTCCCTCTAAGCTGCGCGCGTGCGCAATTGCGCACTACTCTCGTCTTCTCTGCGCAGCAGCAATCATATGGCGCGCAGTAAAAAAAAAAAAATCAGATTTTTTTTTTTTTTTTACCCATGATGGCGCCGTTTAAGCGGCAGCCAGTGGCAGTAGCTCTGTCCACTTATGTTTTTCGTGTTTTACAGCATGTTTTACATGAAAAATTAGAGGGAACATTGACATGCACCTGCTTGTGGCAGGTGTGATACTGGTGTGCCCATAGCGAGCAATGATGATGTCGTGACCGGATGATTCGCCTAAAGACGTTTCGCCGACGGACGTTTGACAGACGGACAGGTCGCCGAATGGACGTTCCGCCGAACGTTCATTCGGCGACCTGCCCGTCTGTCAAACGTCCGTCGGCGAAACGTCTTTAGGCGAATCATCCGAGTACCGATGATGTCGCTCACACTGGTACTCGGTGCGCTCAGGGAGGTTGACTTTCTGCTCAGACCAACGAAAAATTAGAGGGAACATTGCAATAGATTGCTTGATTTAAAATCAAACGTATGCGTCTATATCAAAGTCAGAGATGCAGTATTTTTGGCATACTTCATAACAAATATCAGCATCCAGTCAGAATCATAGCCACATCAATTCGCGATTAAAAACCAAACAGTTAATAGTAATTTAGTGGAGTCACTCAGTGCCACCCGAGGAACCGTTTCGTGCGTAGTGTGTTTAGAGACGAGCACATTTCGTACTTGCACACGCCCAAATGTTAATGTGTTTGTGTTGTCGAGCGAGTTTTTGCTGTTTTATTTTCATAATAAAGAATATGTGAATTTCCTTTGTCTTCTTTTTAATAAAATTCTTAATAAAATAATTTTATTTATTGCCTTTTATTTTAAAAATGGAGCGCTCAACGTAGGAACCGTTTAATGTGGGAACCGTTTCGTGCGTAGTTTGTTTATAGATGAGCACATTTAGTACGCACACGGCCAAATGTTAATGTGTTTGTGTTGTCGAGCGAGTTTTTGCTGTTTTATTTTCTTTAATAAAGAATACGTGAATTTCCTTTGTCTTCTTTTTAATAAAAAATTTAATAAAATAATTTTATCTATTGTCTTTTATTTTAAAAATGGAGCGCTCAACGTAGGAACCGTTTAATGTAGGAACCGTTTCATGCGTAGTGTGTTTGGAGACGAGCACTTTAGTAAGCACACGCCCAAATGTGAATGTATTTGTGTTGTCGAGCGAGTTTTTGCTGTTTTATTTTCTTTAATAAAGAATATGTGAATTTCCTTTGTCTTCTTTAATAGTGGTTAATGTTAGGCGAACTGTCTGGCGACGAAGTGTCCGGTCGACGAACTGTCCGGCGACGAAGCGTCCGGGGACAAAGCGTCCGGCGACGAAGTGTCCGTCGACGAAATGTCCAGGTACCATATTAACTTCCTTTTGATATTGAACCTAATAATGTGCTTTTGATTCATACAGTATCTCAGAAATACCACTTGTGATACTTTTTCTTAAGATTTTCCCTTCAAAGTAACAGATTTGTACTCGCTATTAAAACCTTACATGCGAGAAATTGTAAAATTCAAAAATTTCAAGGCAATTTTCAGGGTGCGGATTATACGCGCGGGGGGCTTATATGCGAGTAAAAACAGTAGCTAACTCCGTGATCGAGACTGATTAGCTGGTAAGGTGTCCATGCATGCTTTGAAACACCACTAACCGCATTGGAGTAGTTGGCAGTGGCGGTCAGAGACTCTGAGTTGCCAGGACTAAGAGGTCTTTGCAGCACATCCAAAAGAGCTTTCCCATCCTGGCTTACCTGGGCACACACAATAAAGAATGACGTGAAGTTAGATGATAAAGAATGGCAGAAAAAAGTTACTCAAGGCCAGTATTTTCCAAGCTTTATTAAACAAAGGGGTACCTTAATGTCACTAGTATATATAATAAATTAATTATGACCCAATTTACTTAACTTTTACTATTTCTGGTTAAGCAATTAAGAGTTTTATTGTTTCTAAAGTTTCTAAATTAAGCAGAATGGAAAAGTTTCATATTTATAATGTTGATTTGGCAATTTTCAATTTATTCACAACTTAACCCACCAAGTTTGGAATCTGTGCATTCTTAATTAGTCATAACGCTATCATCCTATTATAGGAATTGCAAACAGTTTAATTTGACCCTCAGCCATTGTTAGTTGTGTTTGTAGCCCCTGAGCCACTGCCTTCTCTTTTGTTCATCACGTTTTTTAAATTGAATATTTATTGTTATTTTACATGTCTGTATCTGAGACATTCATTTGAAATATTATACATCTCACTAGCATGATGTGGGATCAATGAGTGCTAATTGGACATGCAGCCTTTATGTAAACACGCACTACGTGTCTTATTTTCACAAACCAATCTCTGGTTTATTTTGCATGCCAAAACCGTGGGGGAGTGGTACGTATGAATCACAGATGACATAGTAATGATATAGTAACTCAGTAATTCTTATTATCATAATATTTACAGTCATCGGCTCCGCTCGGATCAACACATTCAAGTAAATTGTCCAAGTCAAAGATTTATTAATTTTGATCACACAACAACACAGTGCAAACTTTGTTTGAGATGGGTTTTTATTTAGCGCTTGAGCAGGCGTGTTCCATTTATAAAATCTTCAGTCAACCAACCATGGATTTGGGGGAAAATATACTTTTACTTTTAAAATCTTATATTAAAAAGTTTATTTTATTTACTTTTGCCTGAATGGATTCTTCAAAAGTATGAAAATCAAGTATGTAATCTCCACATAGAAAGGCTTGTGTATGGAGTCGAATCTACTTAATCTAATCTATATAGGTTATAAAAAAAGGTTTCAGGTTTGGTTCTACAGCATTTACCTCGGAGTAGGCTTGTGTGACCTGCTCGTAGAGGCTCTGGTGGTGGTGAATGGCCAGCTCCAACTCCTGCACCTCAGTTGAGAGACCTCCCTCACTGCAGACCTTGCACCAAGGCTCCACCTCTGACAAGAACTGCTCAAGGATAAAGGTAATGAATAGTAAATCAACAGGGTTATGAGAATAACAACAGGAAATAGGACTCGTGTCATCAGGACTACGACTCAGGTCAACTCGAATTGCAAATGTGATGACTTGTAACTCGACAAAAACAAATTCAGACTTGACTGAGGCTCTGAGGGTCCAAAACCCAAAGCTCAAATAAACTTGGAAGGCAATGACTCGAGACCTGACAAAACTTATGACTATGTGATGCATAGTTGTTCCCACCTGCTGCCGTGGCTCCGTGAGGACCAACATTGCAAACACATTGGTCTCAAGAGAGAGTTCTGCTATTCATAGATTTAAACTTACATTCGATGCAAAACACAGAAAGATCAAATGCAAGACATGCAACACCAAGATTATTAACCAAAAAGGTCTCATCTCATCTCATTTTCTAAACCGCTTTATCCTCGTTAGGGTCGTGGGGGTGCTGGAGCCCATCCGAGCTGACTCCGGGCCAGAGGCAGGGGCCCCCCAGAATCGGTGGCCAGCCGATCGCAGGGCATAAAGAGACGTACAACCATGCACACTCACACCCATACCTAGGGGCAATTTAGAGTGTCCAATCAGCCTAACATGCATGGGTTTTTTTGTAATGTGGGAGGAAACCGGAGTACCCGGAGGAAACCCACGCAGCGGGGAGAACATGCGAACTCCACACCGGTGGACGTGACCTTGATTTGAACCCAGGACCCCAGAGCTGTGAGGCCGACGCATTAACCACCCGCCCCACCGGGCCGCCCTAACAAAAAAGGTACCACATTGAACTTTGTATGGTGCTTGATGCAGTTAGTTAAACCTCCACGTTTCCGATGTACACCATGGTACAGACGCTCCCCTACTTACGAACATTCAACTTACGAACAACGGTACATACGAACATGTCTGCAAATTGCGTTTAAGTCGAAAAATGTTCGTAAGTCCAATTTTGTATTTTTTTCCCCGAGTAGTGCTTCTTTCTGCCGCTAATACGCCTGGCACTGTGAGGGCTCAGCTCACCCAGCATCTACCTTCTTCGTTGCAATGCGGAAGTGCATGAACGTATCTCCAGTGAGCAAAGAACCTTTTTCATTTGTATCATTAAATATCTAGTGCATCCATTATTGAATATGGTTGGTAAAAAGTGAAAGGCTTCTATTGAGGGAGTTGCAAAGAAGAGGCAAGCCATTTCATTTGAAACGAGTGGCAATAATAACGAAGCTTGATGCGCGTGAGAGTGGTGAGCGTTGCACGGGCGTACAACTTGAATCGTTCAACCGTCAGTACCATTTATAAACAGAAAGATCGAGCAGCAGGACCCAAATATTGAACGTTGCACAAAGTTTGCAAATCAATTGAATGATGCCATACAGTGCTACCGCATCATTTATGATGAAAAAAAGAAGAAAACTGTGCAATCGTCGTTAGATCGCTTCTTTTGGCCAGTTTCTAATACATAAATCTCTCTCTCTATATACAGTACTGTACATATTCTCTCCATTTTATTAAATGTTTTTTTAGTACAAACCAATGCGTGTTACTTATACAAGCCTTAAACATACAAATGCACTTATATAAACCTTCAATATACTTATATAGGCCTTAAAAATAAATTATAATACAAAATATAGCACTGAATCAACTTACAAACAAATTCAACTTATGAACAATCGCTCGGAACCTAACTCGTTCGTAAGTAGGGGAGCGTCTGTACATATAGTGTGTAGCAAGGTGACCAAAGTGACAGCAAAGGACTGACTGCCCTCTTATCTTCCTTTCCCTATTTTGTGAGTGAGTTTGAATATAGGATGTAAATACAGGGAAAGGAATGTTATTCTGTAAAACACCACAGCTTACGTGTCTATGGCTTGCCAAGTCTCATAATAAAAAGAGCAAGGTTTTTGTTTGTTGAATTAAAATCTTGTGAGGTTAGTTTTTTTTTTTAATTCAGAGAGAATGGGATTGGCTATCACAGTGGTTGGTTTTCACTCTTTCTATTTCACAAGTGTTCATACTCACGATCACATCTATGGAGAATGCATGTTTTTGGGGGGATGCAAGGAAACCAGAATACCTGGAAAAAACCCACACAAGCACAGGGATATCATGCAAATACCACACAGGAAGGCCAGCACCTGGGATTGAACCCTTACTCGCACAACTATGAGGACATGGTGTTCCATTTATTTAGGGGCTAAAATGCGACATATATAATACAATGTAAAACTTTTTTGAATATAGAATTTCAATACATTAGACAACATTTATATTTAAGAAATATTTTTAAAATAATAAAATCAGGGCAGCCCGGCGGATGAGTGGTTAGCACGTTGGCCTCAAAGTTCTGGATTTCTTAGTTTGATCCCAGGTCGGTCCTCCTGTGTGAAGTTTACATGTTCTCCCCGGTTTGCGTGAGTTTTTATACTGGTACTATGATTTCCTCCCACATTTCAAAAACATCCATTGTAGGCAGTTTGAAGTCTCTAAATTCCCCTAGGTATGAGTGTGAGCGGCAAAGGCCATCCCTCTCCTCGTGCCCTGCGATTGGCTGGTCACCGATTCAGGGTGTCTGCCGCTTCTTGCCTGAAGTCAGTCTGAAAAAGGCTCCAGCATGCCCATGACCCTTGTGAGGATAAGCGGTTAAGAAAATGAATGAATGAAATCAGAGCAGGCAACGCGGTGGAAGAGCGGTAAACACGTCCACGTCCACAGTTTCCGAGATTGAGGGTTTAATCTCAGTAGTGTTCGTGCCGTGCCTAAGTGGGTTTTCTTCAGGTACTTCGGTTTCCTGCCTCATCTCAAATGTGTACAGAAATGTCCTAATATACCCTATTATATATATATATATATATATATATATATATATATATATATATATATATATATATAGTCAATCATAGGCGCCGTTCAAAGCGGCTGCTAGTTGCAGTGGCTCCCTATACCCTCACTCGTATTCTGTGTTTTTAGGGCTTTTTTAGAGCTTTTTTATCCTTTCTTTTTACGTTTTATTGTCTCTTAGGATTTTACTTGTTACTTTGCTTTATATATTATATTCCAAACTTTAATGTTTTAAAACTTTACTTTCAAGACTCTACTCCAAGACTCAAGTTGTGCGAGAGGCAGTCTTTGAGCTATTAGTTTAGTTTATCTTTGCGAATTCTGGACATTATATTTTGACCCACTCAGCCATGCCTCCTCTGTTTTACACAAAGGATCAGCTGTTAGCGCTACGCAACACCTGGATTCCCCCGGACCTGGACCTCCCCGCGGAGTTAAAGAGGAAGAGAAGAGGATGCAGAGCTGGACGAAAATGTCAGGAGAGAAAGTGACGCTTCAGACCCAGCATTCCATCTAATATTATGGGGAACGTAAGACCTCTCCCCAATAAGATGGAAGAGCTAACGGCGCTTACCAAACAACAACGACAATATCGGAATATCTGCATTATGTGCTTCACGGAGACCTGGCTGAATGAACTAATTCCGGACTCTCTCGTCTCCTTGGACGGTTTTCAGCTGGTGAGGGCGGACAGAGATGCTGAGGAGAGCGGTAAGAAGAGGGGGGGGGACTAGCTGTTTTTATTAATAGTAGATGGTGCAGCCCCGGGCACATTATTGTGAAGGAACGACTCTGCACTCGAGATATCGAGCTAGTAGCTGTTAGCATCAGGCCGTTTTACATCCCCCAGGAGTTCTCGCACGTTATCATAATAACTGCGTATATACGTCCCTCGGCCAATGCGGCAGTCGCCCGCGAGCTGCTTCACGCCACTGTGTCCCGGCTGCAAACGTTACACCCCCAGTCTCTCCTTCTTATCTCTGGTGATTTTAACCACGCTCCCTTGGCTTCTACTCTCCCCACCTTCACTCAGTATGTGAAGTGCCACACCAGGGAACAAAAAACTCTGGACCTGCTGACTGCCAACACGAAGGAGGCATACAGCTCAGTCCCCCTCCCCCCACTGGGGCGCTCAGACCACAACCTGGTCCATCTGATCCCCACCTACATCCCTATGGTGAGGAAAATAAAACCTACCACGAGGATCATACAAAGATGGACCGAGGAGACCAGCATGGTACTGAGGGACTGTTTTGAGACCACTGACTGGGAGGTGCTGTGCAATTCACATGGTAATGACATTGACAGCTTGACCCACTACATCACAGATTATATTAACTTCTGTGTTGAGAACATTGTACCCTCCAAGAAGGTCCGTTGTTTCTCCAACAATAAGCCGTGGGTCACCAGGGATCTAAGGGCCCTCCTGAACAAGAAGAAGAGGGCTTTTAGGTCTGGGGAGAAAGAGGGCCTGAAAATGGTCCAGAAGGAGCTGAAGAGAGAGATAAGGAAGGGAAAGACCATCTACAGGAGGAAGCTGGGGAACCAACTCCAGAGAGGCAACACCAAAGAGGTCTGGAGGAGCTTGAGGACCATTTCGGGCCATGGAGGCAACAGCGAGAGAGACCCGGAGTCCGGCGGCAGGGAGTGGGCCAATGAACTGAATCAGTTCTTTTACAAATTCAGTCCTGCCCCCACTCCCCTGACCCCCCAGACCAGAAGCAACGCTCCCCCCTCGTTCTCCTCCTCCTCAACCTCTTGCTCCCCCTCTTCCACCGGTCTCTGTATTACTGTCGATCAGGTAATAAAACAGCTAAAGAAGATCGAGGCAAGGAAGGCTACCGGTCCAGACGGCCTCAGCTCCAGACTACTGAGAGTGTGCAGATCAGCTTGGTAAAGTGATTCTGCATATTTTCAACCTCAGCCTCAGTCTGCAGAAGGTCCCCACCTTGTGGGAAACTTCCTGTGTGGTCCCAGTTCCTAAGACTGCGTACCCCAGGGAGCCAAACCACTTCAGGCCGGTAGGATTAACCTCTCACCTGATCAAGACATTGGAGAGAATCATCCTCAATCACCGCAGCCCCCTGATGAATGCAGAGCTGGACCCTCTGCAGTTCGCCTATCGTCCAGGCATTGCACAGGTCTCTTTCACACCTGGAGAACACGGGAAGCACGCTGAGAATGATGTTTTTTGACCTCTCCAGTGCATTCAACACCATTCAGCCGGTCCTACTGAGAGGGTAACTGGAAGAGGCTGGAGTAAGGAACCACCTAGCCGCATGGATCATCGACTTCCTCACTGACAGACCACAATATGTGAGACTCCAGGACTGTATGTCTGATGTGGTAGCTTGCAGCACGGGGGCCCCACAAGGCACAGTGCTCTCCCCACTCCTCTTCTCCCTCTACACATCGGATTTCAAACATAATACAAACACCTGCCACCTCCAGAAGTTCTCTGACGACACCGCTATTATTGGACGAGTGACGGCCGGGAACGACCTGGAGTACAGGGGAGTCATCACAGCCTTTGTTGACTGGTGTAGGCAAAACCACCTCTACATCAACACCAGTAAGACAAAGGAAATGGTCATCGATTTTCGGAGGAATCCTCAACAGACCACTCAGGTGAACATCCAGGGTACAGACATTGAAATCGTGGAGAATTTTAAGTACCTGGGTGTTTACCTCAACAACAAACTAGACTGGTCCACAAACATAGATGCCCTGTACAAAAGGGGCCAGAGCCGCCTCTACCTACTGAGGAGTCTACGGTCCTTTGGAGTGTGCAGGACACTGCTGAGGACTTTCTACGACACTGTGGTGGCATCTACAGTGTTTTATGCAGTGCTCTGTTGGGGATGCGGGAGCACGGAGAGGGACAGGAACAGGCTGAATAAGCTGGTCAGGAGGGCCAGCTCTGTTCTGGGCTGTCCTCTGGACTCTGTGGAGGAAGTGGGAGAGCGGAGAATGCTGACCAGGATGATGTCCATCATGGACAGCACCTCCCACCCCCTGCATGAGTCTGTGGAGTCCCTTCGAAGCTCCTTTAGCAATAGACTGCGGCTGATGTCCCTTTAACGCACCACGTGGCTGATTGGTTGAAAGGTAGGACACCTTTCCACGTCATTTTCGGAAGAATTTCAGCCAGCGAGTTTCCAGCTGCACACAAAGCCACCCAGACATCATCCATAAATCACGCTTCATAAGGATTATAGTAGAATAGGTAAAGCGTGATTTATGGATGGGTGGATGTTATATGTTAACATTCTGACACTATGTTTGTCCGAACTGTGCATCGTAGAGAGTTGACATTATGGTGGCCAGAAACGGCTGTGGGATCCTAATAGATGAGTGATTGAATTTATTTACCTTCTCTAAGTGTATAAATTCAAGCTTTGAGAATTTGCAAGGATTATCGATAAGTATGCCTGACCAGAAATATGTTAATTTTCTGGTCTTTTGGGATAGTTTTAAGCATTACACTCTACAGATTCGAAAAACCCATACCTTCTTCAGTGCACACTGTAGTACTTCCGCTAAGTCATTTCCGCTTGAAGTTAGTTGCATGAACTACGCAACAGCGCCACTATATTGTGAGTTTTTATTTTAGTCATGTTTTCACTTTGGTTTACAATGTTTTAACAAAAATAACACCCAAACATTGCTTAAATAGGTAAAATTCTTCATCCTTTCTTTTGAAATTGACCGCCAGTTTTCCTTACTTTTTCCTAAAAGGCATACTCCTGTTTCTGTAGACCTGTACATAATTGTATACAAGTTTGCTGTGATATGCGTGTAACTGGAATTTTACTTTCTCATCAAACCCATTTTTCAAAAGATATTTTTTTTATAACGCAACAACTGTCTTTTAGTTCTAAACAAGCAGGGGGAACCGGCGAAGTTTACCCCAGTGGACGAGCGGGTAGCATCCCTCTGTCTTCGGGTGGGGAGGACGGAGAGTGCTTTCTCGGGGGGACTCCCTCGTTCTGCTGGGGGACTTCAATCCTCACGTGGGCAATGACAGTGAGACCTGGAAGGTAGTGATTGGGAAGAACGGCCCCCCTGATCGGAACCCGAGTGGTGTTCTATTGTTGGATTTCTGCGCTCGTCGTGGATTGACAATATTGAACATCATGTTCAAGCATAAGGGTGTCCATATGTGCACTTGGGACCGGGACACCCTGAGCCGCAGTTTGATGATCGACTTTGTGGTTGTGTCATCAAACCTGCGGCCACATGTCTTGGACACTCGGGTAAAGAGAGGGGCGGAGCTGTCAACCGATCACCACTTGGTGGTGAGTTGGCTCCACTGTTGGGGACAGATGCCAGTGCAGCCCAGGAGACCCAAACATTTTGTCAGGGTCTGCTGGGAATGCCTGGCAGAGTCTCCTTTCAGAAGGAGTTTAAATTCCCACCTCCGACAGTTTCTCTCATGTCTGGGAAGAGGCGGGGGACATTGAGTCCGGGGGACCATGTTCCGCACTTCTATTGCTGAGGCGGCAGAACGGAGATGCGGCCGCAAGGGTGGTGGCTGTCGTGTTAACAATCCCAGAATGCAATGGTGGACACCGGCAGTAATGGATTGGCGGGTACCGGGTGGCCAAGCGGGCTCTTCTCCAAGTAAAAAACCCGGGCATGGGAGGAGTTTGGTGAGGCCATGAAGAACAACTTCCGGGTGGCTTCAAGGAAATTTTGGTCAACACTCCGACGTCTCAGAAAGGGGAAGCAGTGCACCATCAAGTCAGTGTATAGTGGGGATGGGGCGCTGCTGACTTTGACTCGGGATGTTGTGAATCGGTGGGCCGAATACTTTGAAGACCTCCTCAATTCCATCTCCATTCCTTTCGCCCAACCAGTCTAAGTGTTTTGTGGACTTGGAGAAGGCGTTCGACCCTGTCCCCCGGGGAGTCTTGTGAGGGATTCTCTGGGAGTATGGGGTTCCGGAACCCCTGTTATGCAGGGTCCAGTCCCTTTATGACCGGTGTCAGAATCTGATCCGCGTAGCCGGCAGTAAGTCAGATCAGTTTCTAGTGGGGGTTGGACTCTGCCAGGGCTGCCCCAAGTCACTGATTCTGTTCATCACTTTTCTGGACAGAATATCTAGGCGCAGCCGTCGCGTTGAGGGGGTACGGTTTAGTGGCCTCGGTATTGCATCCCTGCTTTTTGCAGATGGTGTGGTTGCGTTGGCTTCATCAGGCCGTGATCTCCAACTGTCGCTGGATCGACAGGTGGATCGGTGCAGCATCTGCAGTGATGCGGACTCTGCCCCGGTCTGTCGTGGTAAAGAAGGAGCTGAGACAATAGGCGAGGCTCTCTCTTTACCGGTTAATCTACGTTCCTACCCTCATCTATGGTCACGAGCTGTGGGTCGTGACCGAAAGAACGATATCCCGGATACTCTTAGAGATAAGATGGGGAGACTATGTCTCCCGGCTCCCCCCGGGAATGCCTTGGGATGCTCCCGGAAGAGCTGGATAAAGTGGCTGGGCAGAGGGAAGTCTGGGCCTCCCTGCTGAAGCTGCTGCCTCCGTGACCCAACTTCGGATAAAGCGGAAGAAGATGAGATGAAACTTTTCATAGGCTTATGGCTGTAATATTTAATAAATATACCGTATTTTCACACCTATAGGGCGCAGTTATAAGTCTAAGTGCCGGCAAGAAATAAAACCAATCACTCAAGCGGTCAGGGCCATACAAAAATTGAGTTTAGTGCACAGACAAAAATGTGTGAAAATACGGTATATAAACATTTACCATATTTTCACACCTATAGGGCGCACCTAAAAGTCTAAAATTTTCTCTAAAATGGTCAATGCGCCCAATCAGTCGTTGCGCCTTGTTTGGGCACTAAATTCAATTTTTGTATGGCCCTGACCGCTTGAGTGACTGGTTTTATTTCTTGCCGGCACGCTGCTTATTGCGATCAACCCAGCGGACATTCACCCTAAAAATAGCCTCCCCGCGCATTCCAAGCAATACGATAAATCCATTCAAAACATCCTAGGTAAGTGGCAAGGCGTTTGACTTCCGTGTGATCGCAGCACTTTTAACCCTCAAAAACACTCTCAATACTCAAAGAAACAGCATATTAGAGCTATACAGAGGAAATGCCTGACGTGAATGACAACAGAATGCGGGTGTGAACGCTTGGAAAATGGACTGAAGCCATGGACCGAACATAATTTAACAGCTTTTCTAACGGCTCGGGAGTGATGAATGCCGGATGGCCAACATAGTAGTTCGAGCAGGCAGCATCACACGAGTTACATGACGATTTGGAATGAATTGTTGATGCCAATATAACAGCGAGGAGAATCAAAGGCTTGGGAGTGATGCATGTTACGAGTTACAATGGATTGTGGATGCCTGAGTTCAAGTGTCGGCCAGCACTGTTGTTCGAGCTTTTGCCAAAGATGGAATCAAGTTCCCGGAATACACAACTCTGACTGACAGTGGAACATAGCATGCTGTACGCCGAACTCTCTATATCAGATACAGACACAACTTGTGTACCTTTTACCTCAATAAAACACTATCAAACTTAGTTTTACTCATGCTGTCTTTAATAAAACATGCTAGCGGCTAGCATAACATAGGTACGTTAGCAGCTAGCATAACATAGGTACGCTAGTGAATAGCATAAGATATGCTAGCCTAGTGTCATGCTAGCACCTTTTCCGATGAAGCGTCCTATGTATTGACAAAAAACTGAAAATATACCCGCAACTGAGTTTGCGCCCTGTCAGATGGTGAATTTTATAGGTGTGAAAATACGGTACACTTTTTGATAACTGCGCGAAAATGTATTGTGGTAGTAATAATGGGGGTGATCGTACTATGCGGTTTGTCGTTTATCGCGGCCTTGTCTGGTCTACATTAACCGAGACATTCCAGGCATTACTGTATTCTTGATTTTATCAAAGCAATCTCGGTTTCTTCCAATGATAGTTACTATCTGGACAAATAATTGTAATCTGTGAAAGTCGAAAAACAATAGGAGAGAATATTGTTGAATAAAAGCCTATGACTTTTTCATTCTGCTTACCTGTTCTGCTTTTTGGTGGAAAACAGCAGACATGGTGAGGATGGTAGAGCGTTCATCGAGAGCAGCTGCAAAACTTTTCCAGTCGAGGTCCAGCTGACTTGAGATCTGTTTAATCTGTGTAGAAGCATAGTGTCCCACCTCCGATAGACGACACGCTACCGACATGATTCGGTTGATGTTTACATAAGCGTTCTGAAGGGGGAGAAAAACACAACAATATGTCTATGTTCAGTGGGTTTTTTGATTGAGTTAAGAGAATGTGTGTTGCTTACCATAGAGTTCATGGCAAAGTGACTGTGCTGTGTCTGCAGCTCCGCAGCATGGTGATATGTTCTTCCTATCTCTGTATGACTCTGCAGGAACAATTCCTTGTTGTGGCTGATCCAGTCAAACATCTGCAAAAATACGTATCACTTGATTATTGCTAATTCATGATAGGAAAAAGTGCACGATTACTCAGAATGAGGCCCTCCACCAAATGTATAGCCCTTTGTTTATTTCTCCTGTGAAATGAATGTATAAAACAATGACAGATAGTATCAAATGTATTAAAATGTCAATGTCTGTTGGGGTTATTCTTAATGTTCATTAATCATTAATAGGTAATGAAGCTATATTTTAATTTGGGCTATATTTTAAGTTGGGACACTTCCCCCCACAGCTGTTTTCGAGGCCATTTAATTGTTTTCAGGACTATTGACCGAACAGGACACCATGTTCCAGGAGGACTGTTGATCTGAGTTTGCTTTGACTTGGATTCCGGCAGATGGCGATAATCGAATCAATTTCCGAAAATACTCGCATGTTGTTTAAAAATACTGTTGCTATTTACCTTATATGCTTATTTGTGCAAATTCTTACGCAGTTGTTTTTGGTTTCCGATCCACTCGGGTCACCTTGTATGCAGTTGTTTTTGGTTTCCGACCTGATATGCAATTGTTGTGGCAGTTGTTTTTTGACCTTAATGGTGTTATTCGGTTAGCTTATGCAATTGTTTGAATCAGATTACCTAAAGTGTTTTGATTATGCGCCGACAAAATGGACAGAAGAGGATGCCATTTCTTCAGAATATCCCGGTGGCGAGGACGAGGCCAAGGGAGTGATTCTCCTTGCAAGTTTGTAGCTAGAGTATGTCAATGATTTCTCTCTGTTTTGATTAAAGTATACCTAATAATAAACTTATCAATGTCCATCTTCTGCATTTTGAAAAACTTATAAAAACATTTAGGGTAAATCATTAGTAATTTAAAACGATACAATATTAATTTTTTGGCCACCACTATAATATTTGCCAACAATGCGATTCGATTCAATGGCCTTTGAGACGTTTAATACAATTTGTACACATGTAACACAATCGGTTATATTTAACCTGACCCTTTTTTTGCAAACCAGCCAAGCTATAAGATGATATTTTTTTTAGTTTCAATCGATTTGAAAACTGTTTAACCAAAAAACAAATGGATCCAGAGCAATTTATCAAATTAAGAGAACACAGTACATATGCAACAATGACGACTTTCTCTTTTTTACTGGGATAGGCAAACTTGCATTATTTTTAAATATGAAATTGCAGAATGAGAGGAAAAATAATATTAAGTCGTACCTGTACTTACGAAATTGGTTCCAGAACTATTTTCGTAGGTTGAAAATTTCGTAAGTAGAGCAATACTTTATATATAAATTCTCTAATTTGTTCCACGGTCCTCACACAACTACCAACTTGGTCAGTGAATTTTGTATGAAAGATATGAGAAACAGACAAAAATGAGAGAAAATTATAAGAAAATGATTTCTTAAAGACGATTCCCTTTGACGACTTTGAATGTTTCTAAAAAGCAACAAACAAACGTCGCCAAAGTGGGCGACTCCTGAACACTTTTTCTGGATGTGTTTTTTTTGCTGTTGGAATGCTCGCTGCTTCCTCTTTGTCTGCCTTCTTGTTATATTCCTCCTATATTGCGGAGTGTTCCATTAACTCTGGAGAGTTTGTTTTATGCCCCTCGACCAACTTGTTAATGTCCTCATCGCTGACCACTTCTTTTCACTCGCACTGGTAATTTTCTAGGGAGGCATGATGATAAAAACAGAACACCGTCAGAACTCCGTGACGATGAACGGCTGTCAAAAGTACTGAAGAGAATCTTGAAACATGGATAGTGGTTGTTGTGAGACAGCCAATGAGAGCCCAGTAGAGTGTAGCGAGGTTCAATGCATCCGCGACCATTTCAAAATAAAATAATGGATAAGGAAATGCATGTACATTTTGGGGGATTTCGTGACTTGGATCTTGTTTCGTATCTCGAGACACTCATTTCGTACCTAGAGGCATTCGTAAGTAGAGGTATGACTGTAAAAGTTGCACCCGAGTGTAAATCGTACTAGCCAAACCTCCCTGACCTCCCTGTGGGAGAGTATGCATGTTGCATGTGTTCTCCAAGGGTATGAGTGTGAGCACGAATGGTTGTCCGTCTTCTTGTGCCCTGCGATTGGCTGGACACCAATTTAGGGTGTCCCCCGCCTGCTGCCCAGTCAGCTAGGATAGGGTTAATCAGCAATGGATACTCATAGAGTCACAACAGCAACCGTTGCTGCAAATGTTAAATTTTTGTTAAATCCTTCTTTACCTTCTCTGCGTCCTGCTCAAAAAGCCGTAGTTGGAAGCACTGGTCCAGCTTAAGCTTCCGGACATGCCACATCTGGTGGAGATGCTGCCTAGTTGAGTGGAGCTTGTCGAGTAGACTGGCCATCTGACATGAACAAATAAATTCAAACACACTCAAAAAACTATGTTAACAATAACGTCCTATAGGAAAACAACTTGTGTGTCAGTTTTGCAGTTCCTATTTCACTGTGTATTTTCAGTGTGAAGCGGAATGTTCAAAGCGCACGGAGCATGTTACCTTAGGCACAAGGCTCTGGAAATCGGCAGAACCAGAGATGCAGGCTCTTCCAGAGTAACCGTCACTACATCGGATACATTGCAGCAGGCGCTGGCCCTCACGGTCCAACTCTTCAACCGGAGCCTTCAGTACCTTCAACAAAGTTGGAACACAAAACAATCATCACCAGAAATGTCTCTAACTTTAGAAATATTGTTGCAACCAAACCAAAGGTCCAGTATATTGTAGAACAACTAGCATGTAATATTTTGGCAGTGACCACCTTCTTCTTCAGCTGTGTGTGCTCTTCTAATAGCCGACGAGATCCTTCAACATCTGAAGGAAATTCTTTCTTGGACAAAAAATCCTGAAACAAAATGTTTTATTATTATTTATTTATTCTTAAGTATTCACTGTTTCTACTTTTACTATGAAGCACCAAGCCAACTATGTGCACCAGGACAATGTGCACCACCACAACCTGAATTGGTGGCCAGGCAATCGCAGGGCACAAGGAGGCAGAGAACCATTCTTGCTCACACTCATACCTAGGGCAATTTAGAGGGTTCAGCCACCCTATCAACCATGTTTTTGGGTTGTGAGAGGAAACTGGAGTACCCAGAGAAAACCCATGCAAGCCAAAGAACATGCAAACTCTTGACAGGAAGGTCCGGACCCCAGAACTGTGAGGCCGATGTGCTAACGAATCGGCCAGGAACGGTCGCCCAAATTCCTCATGTTATATACAGTCGTACCTCTACTTACGAAATTAATTGGTTCCAGAACGTTTTTCATAAGTTTAATTTTTCGTAACAAAGACAAGACTTTTAGACGACTTTTAATAATGTTTCTAAAATGCACAGGACAAATGTAGTCAAAGTGGGCGATCGCACGACTTGTGAACACTTTTTCAGGGTGTTTTTTCCATGAAAGTTTGTGAAATTCTCCCCATTTTTTTATTCCGAATGTATTACCGAGTGTTGCATTAAAAGCTCCTCCGTTGAGAGTTCGTTTTGGTGTCCCTCAACCAGCTAATCAATGTCCTCTTCACTGACCCCGAACTCCATCGCCTGCCCCAGCGGTACTCGGATGATTCGCCTAAAGACGTAACGCCGACGGACGTTTGACAGACGGACAGGTCGCCGAATGGACGTTCCACCGAACGGTCATTCGACCGAACCTCTGTTCGGAGGTTTCGCTGAAACGGGATTCGCGCGCTCGCCCCGCCCCCGGATTGTGTGTGTACAAGTTTTGCAACCTCGGCCCGCGGGCCATATACGGCCCGTTAGGATTTTTAATCCGGCCCATTGAGTAGGTAAATCATATCCCTACGGTCATCGGAGGGGTTTCTCCCGGGGAACAGTGCTTCGTGGGCGGATTTTAATGACACCTGCTGAGTTTCATTATCGAGCTCCATATATTTCCCGAGTTTGAGCACTTTAAAAATCGGCGGGGGTTCCCCCTGAGCCTATCCGAGGATAGTGCACCGTGAGCGGACTGGGTTGGACGACGCCCCGCTGAATTTCTGCAGCTCCAGAAATTTTTCAAATTTGAGCCCCACACACATTGGAGGGGTTTTTCACCGGGCACAGTGCTCTGTGGGCGGACAGGGGTGACACATCCCCCGCTGGAATCCTGAGCACCATTTTTTTTTTCTAAGCGTGAGCACCACACACATCGGCGGCGTTTTTTCCCGAGCGTAACTAAGGATAGTGACACATGAGCGGATTGGGTTGGCTGATGCCCCGCTGAAATCCTGAGCTCCATACATTTTTCTAAGTGTGAGCACCACACACATCAACGGTGTTTTCCCCATGGCCTATCCGAGGATAATGACACATGGGCGGATATGGGTTGCTGAAGCCCCGCTGAAGTCTCGAGCTCCAGATTTTTTTTCAAAGTATGAGCACCACACACATCAACAGTGTTTTCCCCAGTGCCTATCTGACATTTGATGTCACAAATACAAATGCTAGTATTTGTATTTAATCATTAAACGCTGTTTTCGGCTGGATTTGACCGAATTTGAGAGCATTTTGAGCCGTTTGGCGAATGGCTCTGTTCTTAAAATGGCCGACAAGCAACAACGTCGAGCTGCGTTGCCTCACAACCCGCATCGGAAATCTAGTCTGTATACACAAAGAATATGTGAATTTCCTTTGTCTTCTTTTAAATAAAATACTAGTATAAAATACAATACTAGTATTGTATATACAAATACTAGTATTTGTATTTAATCATTAAACGCTGTTTTAAGATGGATTTTGAAAAAATTCTGGAGCTGCAGAAATTCAGCGGGGCGTCGTCCAACCCAGTCCGCTCACGGTGCACTATTCTCGGATAGGCTCGGGGGGGAACCCCCGCCGATTTTTAAAGTGCTCAAACTTGGGAAATATATGGAGCTCGATAATGAAACTCAGCAATCGTCATTAAAATCCGCCCACGAAGCACTGTTCCCGGGGAGAAACCCCTCCGATGACCGTAGGGATATGATTTACCTACTCGGCGGGCCGGATTAAAAATCCTAACGGGACGTATATGGCCCACGGGCCGAGGTTGCAAAACTTGTACACACACGATCCGGGTGCGGGGCAAGCGTGCAAATCCCGTTTCGGCGAAACCTCCGTTCGGTGGAACGTCCATTCGGCGACCTGTCCCTCTGTCAAACGTCCGTCGGCGAAACGTCTTTAGGCGAATCATCCGGCCACGCCCCCAGCGACACAAAATTGGCCACCACAGGGTGCAGTTAAGTTTGAAGCTCGACTTCGAGTCCGTCAAAGACACTTGGCCACAGCTTACTCCAAGTAGCATTAAGGGTGCGCCTGGTCAACACCTCCCAATCCATGTCAATTAAGTTCAAGGACACAACAACGAACGGCGGGCAAAAGGACATAATATAATCTTTAAACATGGTGAGTTGTTGTCGGGAGGCAGCCAATGGGAGCCCAGCAGACTGTGGGGAAAGTGTAAAGCAATGCATCCGCGACAATTTTAAAATGAAATAACGGATACAGGAAATGTATTGATGTTTTCATAACTTGGATATTGTTTTCGTATCTTGGGGCATTTAATTGCATATAAAAAAAATCGAAGCTAGAGGCATTCGTAAGTAGAGGTAAGACTGTACAGTGGTACCTTGAGATACGATCTTAATGCGTTCTAGGACTGAGCTCGAATGTCGATTTACTCGTATCTCAAATCAAAGTTTCTGATAGAAATTAACTAAAAACAAATTAATTCGTTCCAACCCTCTGAAAAAACACCCAAAACAGGATATTGGATTGGAAAAAACATTTGTATGTGTTCTAATTTGCCATCTATTAATGGAGTAACAAATAACTGGTGGTTATGATGTTAAATAGCATTAAAATAAGAGGGATTTCATGGAGGGGAGAGAGGCACAGAGAGAGAGAGAGCAAGAGAGACTTTTTGCATGGCAACGCGCTCGTAACATAACATAAACAAATTTAAATGAACTTGGATTACGATACAGACACTCAAAAACAAGTTTAATCTAACCTTACATTAAACTTAATTCTAATTTTGTTTTACATTTTTATATATTTCTTCTTCCGGGTTGGCTCTATTTGCCCCGCCTCCACCCTGACTTTCAGCTCATTTTTAAAAGGAACCTATCGAGGGTTGTTTGCTTTTGTCTTCCCTTCAAAACATTCAGAAAATGATGCACACAAATGTCCTCACAATAGGATAACGCACGGTCCCTTGCCAACGAGAAGTAGTATACTCCTCTTGTATTAACGAGCAAGCTACGCCATTCTGCACTGACTAATGGGAAAAAAACACTGACAACTCCGCCGAGTGCTCCTTGAGACATTACACGAGGGAGTTCTTACGGGAGAGACAGTGCCATGTTGTCTCAAAAGCAGCCTCTCACGTTGGCCACACCTTGCTTTATGCTCATATATCAAAATGTGTCTCGTATCTCAAGGTAAATATTTGCTTTTAATTTTACTCGTATCTCAAATTGCTCATATGTCGAGATATTACTGTACATCAGGTGTCTCAAACCGATCCCGCCGAGGGCCGCAGCGGGTCCTGGTTTTTGTTCCAACCGATCCAGTGCCGACATTTTAACCAATCAGGTGTCTTCTAAAATAAGTAACACCTGGCTGCAATCAACTGATTAACTGATTACACTTGCAAAAGCTATCCTCTTGTTAAGTTGGAATGAAAACCTGCACCCACTGCGGCCCTTTGAGGACCGGTTTGAGACCACTGCTGAACATTATTATTTCATTCATTTATCAAGTCATCCAACCTGTCGCTTATATGTTGAACAGTTTGTGCTCCATCCTTCGTCTCACCTGCAGGTCTTCCAGCCGGGACAGTAGATGAACAGCATTGGCCATGAACTCTTCCAGGGAGACCCTAAGGTCCATCCATTCCTCATGGTTGTAGTCCAGGGAACCTTCAAAATCATCTGTGAGCTGCGAAGGATCAACCAACTTGGCAAGACCTTCCACTGACACCATGGTGGTCTGGTGAAAAGCGATTTGGAGGGTCCTCAGCAGGTGGTACCGTGGGCTAGGTATCAGTTTTCAAATGAAATGAGAGCACTCACTTCAAATGAGAACTTTGTGCTGCCAAAGTTGGTCTTCTGCTTCTGCCAGAAGTTGTCAGGTTTGATGATAAGTGCAACGCAGATCTCTACTGGGAAAAACTCTTGCAGTGTCTTCAGCAGAGGCTTGATCAGCTCCCACTTGGAGCCCCGCATGTCGATGATGACAGTGAAGCCTCGCTTACACACATCTTCACTGTAGTGAAAACAAGTCAAGAGCATGATTGTTGGGCTTCAGCTAATACTAAAGAAGTTTTCAGGGAATTTCTCATTCAATCTGAAACAAAGGGTCAAAATTACAAAGCATCTAAACATGTTCGGCAAAATCAATCGCTACTTATTTAAGTCCACGTGTTCCCAACTCAGTCACCTGTAGGCACCTACCCTGGACTTACTTATTGTTCCTATAAATTGATCTTCTATCCATCGTAGAAAATGCTAGGTCACCCAAATTGCTATGTTAAATTAGCGGATTTCTCCAGTTCTCAATTGTTTGGTACTACTATACGTATACTATGGAATTTTTCTTTTTGACATGGTGTCATATATTGTCATATATTCAGTCCAAGTGGACGACACTTTACATATCAGTGTAATCTCCTGCATGAGTCTGTGGAGTCCTTCCAAAGCTCTTTCAGCAATAGACTGCTGCACCCTCATTGCAGGAAGGAGTGCTTCCGCAGATCCTCCCTCCCATCAGCTGTCAGGCTCTTTAACAAAACAAATTGCTGAATTTTAAGACCTACCGTATGTATACATGTACATCTATGTGTATGTATGTATATGTATATTTATATATATGTATGTATATGTATGTATGCGTATATACAGTTGTGGTCAAAAGTTTACATACACTTGTGAAGAACATAATGTCATGGCTTTCTTGAGTTTCCAGTTATTTCTACAACTTTGATTTTTCTCTGATAGAGTGATTGGAACAGATACTTCTTTGTCACAAAAAACATTCATGACGTTTGGTTCTTTTATGACTTAATTATGGGTTAACAGAAAAAGAAATCAAATCTGCTGGGTCAAAAATATACATACGTCAACAGGAATTAGCAATTTTGGTGATTTAGAAAGTTGTGTCAGTGAAATGAGCTTCATAGCATGGCCTCTCAACTTCTTGCGAGTGATTATGAGTGACTACAGCTGGTGACTTCTCTGAGGCTATTTAAATAGGCCTCATTGGATTAGAACCTGCTGGAACACAGGTGTCAGTGTCCACAGCCAAGCGTGTTTTGCATCTCCATGGAATGAGAGGCTGCCGTGCAAGAGGAAGCCCTTGCTCCAAAAGCAGCACCTTACGGCTCGACTGAAGTTTGCTGCTGATCACATGGACAAAGATAACACCTTCTGGGGGAAATTTCTGTCGTCAGACGAAACAAAAATCGAGCTGTTTGGCCACAATGCCCAGCAATATGTTTGGAGGAGAAAGGTGAGGCCTTTATCCCCAAGTATACCATGCCTACCGTCAAGCACGGTGGTGGTAGTATTATGCTGTGGGGCTGTTTTTCTGCCAATGGAACTGGTGCTTTACAGAGAGTAAATGGGATCATGAAGAAGGAGGATTACTTTCAAATTCTTCAAGATAACCTAAAGTCATCAGCCCGAAGATTGGGTCTTGGGCGCAGTTGGGTGTTCCAACAGGACAATGACCCCAAACACACATCAAAAGTGGTAATGGAATGGCAGAATCAGGCTAGAATTAAGGTTTTCGAATTGCCTTCCCAAAGTCCTGACTTAAACCAGACTGAGAAATTGTGGACAATGCTGAAGGAACAAGTGCATGTCAGAAAGAGATCAAATTTAACTGAACTACACCAATTCTGTCAAGAGGAGTGGTCAAAGATTCAAGCTGAAGCTTGCCAGAAGCTAGTGGATGGGTACCAAAAGCACCTAATTGAAGTGAAAATGGCCAAGGGACATGTTACCAAATATTAGCGCTGCTGTCTGTATATTTTTGACCCAGCAGATCTGATCACTTTTTTCTGTTCACCCGTAATAGTCATAAAAGAACCAAACTTCATGAATGTTTTTGTGACAAAGAAGTATCTGTTCCAATCACTCAATCAGAGAAAAATCAGAGTTGCAGAAATAACTGGAAACTCAAGAGAGCCATGACATTATGTCCTTCACAAGTGTATGTAAACTTTTGACCACAACTGTATTTCACCAACACGCTTATTTATTTATTTATTTATATATTTATTCATGTATTTATTTATTAACTTAGTTATTACCTATCTATTTATGTCTGAAAGGCCTTTCCTGTATCTGCATTGTCACCCTCTTGCTACTGTGACAATGAAATTTCCTGAATATGGGATGAATAAAGTTATCCAATCCAATTTGGTGGATAGATGTTGATGAATGTTTACTCCAAAAGTTATGTAACTACGGTTCTATGAATCTTAAATGACTGCCACAGGCAGTGATAAAAGCATTGAATGATTCCCTTCGCGCATGCGCAGTGCGAGTATTAATATCAACTAGAGTAGACCTTGAGGGTGGATGGAGGACAAGCAATATCTAGGAGGGACTGCAAGAAGGCCATAATAGTAGAGAAGGAAGAGCTCACCAAGCTCTCCCCTTGGCCCACACACAACCCAATAGACAACCTCAATATCTGGGCAAATTCCAGCCAGGTGGAGGAAGTGCGGGCATTCAAAAGTGCTCGCCTGAATCGAAAAGGCAGAATGCAGCAGGCTGGTTTAGGTACACAATCTGCTTGGGTTGCACAAACTATTCGGGGCCTGCACCTAACAATGTTATTACGTTATCATCGCTCTATGAAGAGTCAAGGAGTTGAAATGCTCTCCAATAAAATGCCTGTTTAAAAATGCGCTAGTCGTTCTTTAGACGTAATGCGTTTGCTGAAAATTGCTGATTTAAAAATGCGTATGTTTAGAGATTGATGATATTCTACATAATTATTAACAATTAAATCTGAAAGTTATTATCAAAGAACAAACGTGCAGACACATCGTTCTCTCTCATGTCATCTCTCTCAAATCAGGTCCCATCGATGACCATCTCAAAAACTATTTCAAAATATATTTTACCCTGTGTGAGACTCAACTCTTTAAATGCCTTATGGTTTGTTATATGTTTTTGTTTAGTTTATTTGGGGCGGGTTGCTTTTAGGTATCTATTATATTTGACTGTTTATGTCCTTATAAATTAAGCACTGAAATATGTGCCAACTTGTGATTTTAAAGTGTGTTAAAGAAAGAGTTAAAAATTAATGTGTAAGAATTACTGTCATCATTTCTTTAAATCATTAAAAAAAGATCATCAGGGTGGCCCAGCGATTGAGTGGTTAGCGCGTCGGCCTCATGGTGGGGGGACCTGGGTTCAAATCCAGGTTTGGACCTTTCTCTGTGGAGTTTACATGTTCTCCCTGGGCCTGTATGGGTTTTCTCTGGGTACTCCGGTTTCCTCCCACATTCCAAAGATGTGTCTGGCTGATAAGATTGGCTGATTGGACACTCTAAATTGCCCCTAGGTATGAGTGTGAGCGTGAATGGTTGTTTGTCTCCTTGCAATTGGCTGGCCACCAGTTCAGGGTGTCCCCCACCTCTGGCCCGAAGTCAGCTGGGATAGGCTCCAGCACCCCCTGTGATCCTAGTGAGGATAAAGCGGTTCATAAAATGAGATGAGATTAATAAATCTTCAGAAAATGTGTGCATTATTTGTGATTTGTTTGGCTACAATCAAAAACTGCTTTCACACAGCGACGCCTCAGTATCCGAAAAAATGACAAGTTTATTTTTTATCAAAAGATATTTAAATATACAAATTGTAAATAAAGAGCAGGGGCAGCCGGGTGGATGAGTGGTTAGCGCGTCGGCCTCACAGCTCTGGGATCCTGAGTTCAAATCCAGGTCGGTCCACCTGTGTGGGGTTTGCATGTTCTCTACGGGCCTGCATGGGTTTTCTCCGGGTACTCCGGATTCCTCCCACATTCCAAAAACATGCATGTTAGGCTGGTTGGACACCTTAAATTGCCCCTAGGTATGAGTGTGAGCGTGAATGGTTGTCTGTCTCCTCGTGCCCTGCAATCGGCTGGCCGCCAATTCAGGGTGTCCCCTGCCTTTGGCCTGTCATGTTCATGTTGCCTTCGATGATGTGTTTTGCCTTTCAGGATCTGATTAAGCCAACAAGGCAGGGCGGTACCAGCAAACCTACAGCAGATTGGTGCTTCCAATATTTAAGAACACTGGTAACAACCAGCTGATTGTCGGAGTATTGTTTGCCTTGCCCACCGCCTTGCTTGGCCAACACTTCGCTGAGACCTTGTTGATGTTTTTGACGTTTTTATTTTTGCATTTTGGTACTTTGAAAGTTTTAGTTTATATGGCGACTGGGTAGTGCTGTTTTTGTTATACTTTGCCCCTTAGTTGTAGGTTTTTGTTATCTCCTTTGGATACTCGCGTTTTTGGCGGCTTTTTGTTAATAAACATTACATTTGTAAGCATCGATTTCTGTCCTGAGTTGTATAAGGATCCAATTTACAATGGCTTGCCGTTTTACAACAGGCCTGAAGTCAGCTGGGATAGGTACTGTATATTAGGGATGTCCTGATACTGACTTTTAAAAAATATGTTTTGCCGATAGCGAAGGCCGTATTTTAGTCCAGTAATAATGGAAATTGAATTTAGTTGTTCATTGTATTTGTAATTCTGTTTTATAGAATTGTCAGTTCAGGACAAAAAGGCACTAAATAGGCCTGAATTGGCAGTGTGTAGGCAAAAGTCTCAAAACCTTGAGTGCTTTGATGCTGATGCAAATCAAAGACAGGGCTCCATTTGCTCCATTGATGCCAGCATCAGGAGCACCACTGGCCTCTTCTTCCTTCTTGTATTTGGCACAATTCCCTTTCATCAATGAATTTCCTATATGTGTGGTGGTGAGTGTCTGTGCACACATCTGGGTGATTGTGAGTATTTACCTAGGAACAGCCGACAAGTATGTGACCAGACGTCTCAGGTCCTCCTCTTTTATTCGGTCATGGTTGCTCCGTGCAGGGAACGTCAAGATGGGTCCTCCTCGTTTGTCCCGCCCACCTGTTCACATGCATTACCATTTAACTTCAGGATTCACAAAAAACATTTCTATCACTGAGTAGAACAGTGGTCGAGTTCATAACTTTGGGGGCTAAAGGTTCTGTTTATCAGGGTTAGGGTTATACACACATATATAATGTAAACCAGACATGGCCGTGATAATCAAAAACCCACAATGTAGGATCCTATTATTACTACCATACTACATGTTTTCAGGCCTATACAGAAAAATAAGTACACAAGTACAATTATTAGTATATTTATTAAATATTACAGCTATACGCATATGACAAGACTGTAATGTATTAATATCTAACTATAATCTAAATAAAAATTGTAAATACTTAAAATACTATAGTCACAGTGAAAACAGTTTCTCTCCACTTAGTTAAACAAAAGGTTATTGGGAGCTTTAGTACAACTTTTTCGTCAAATTCGACAGTCATTGGATCATTGATGAAATGTTCAGGAGACACTGTGCGGGAGCTTTTCGGGGGGAACTTTTGCGAGAGGTTGTCGGCGCACAAGGTAGATGTTGATGGGTAGTTGTGACCGCTGTTTCTTCTTTGGTACAAATATGCTTTGTACAAGGACATGAAACTGTCAAGAAGATTGCCATACTCCATGGCTATGACCATGTTGTCATCAATCTCCTGGACCCGTTTTTGCAAAATTAATGCCATATTGAAAATGTCTTGCAATTTCTGAAAGTACTAAGACCATGTTCTCCATATTTTTTGCTGTCATTGTTTTGGGGGAAATTAAACTTCCACTTCGCAGAGCAACGGCGTCAGGCCGCTGCCCAAACTTAAATTAAAACTCAACTTCCACTTTGCTCCTTCGTTGGCGTCTAGCCATCTAATCCGCCCAAAGGGCCCTTTTTTTGGTTTGGGTGTGACGTCACCCGGGGCTCGCATTTATGAAAAAACCCACCTTCACCAAGGCTCCCTGGCGTCCAGTCCGCCGAGCAAGCTTTATTTTCAAATAAGTGCCACGGTGTCCGCCGTGAGGTCGCCCGAGGCTCGCATTTCAGAAAAAAAAATCCACCCTCACAGAGGCCATCCAGCCCACTCGGAAAGGTCTATTTTCAGATAAAAATGACGGCTACCGCCGCTGCCCGCCATTTTTCTTTCTGGATGCTGAGTTGAGTGACAGTCCCCTATCTTCCGCCATTTTCTTAGTGGCAAGCGGAAGTAGAGGTAAGATCGGGCCTAAGAAATCCAGCCCGACCCGACCAATTAACTTGATTTGCAGGCCCGAGCCCGAAGCAAACCCGAAATTTCACATTTTATCTGTGAGGACTCGGGAGGAAGAGGGGTGATTTATGATAACAAATTAAAGCCTGTCTTTTGAAACGGAATCTAAGTTAAACAAGACTAACGTATTTTCACACCTATAAAACGCACCGTGTGATAGGTTGAAGTCTAATTTAGGTATATTTTCAGTTTTTTGTCAATACATTGGACGCCGTTTCCGATAAGGCGCTAGCATGACACTAGGCTAGCGTATGTTATGCTAGACGCTAGCGTACCTATGTAATGCTAGCCGATAGCATACCTGTTATGCTAGCTGCTAGTGTATGTTATGCTATCTGCTAGCGTATGTTAGGCTTGGCACTAGCAGGTTTTTTAAAAGACAGCACGAGCAAAACTAAGTTTGATAATGCTTTATTGAGGTCAAAGATACACTCTGATATAAAGAGTTGGGCGTTTATCATGCTAGGCTCCACTGTCAGTCAGAGTTGTGTATTCCGGGAACTTGATTCCAGCTTTGGGGAAAGCTCAAACAACAGTGCTGGCCGACACTTGAGCCCAGTCATCCACAATCCATTGTAACTCGTGACATGCATCACTCCCAAGCCTTTGAATCTCCTTGCTGTTATATCGGCATCAACAATTCATTCCAAATCGTCAGGTAACTCGTGCGATGCTGCCTGCCCAAACTACAATGTTGGCCATCCGTTAGCAATTTGTTAGCAATCTGTTAGCAGAGCTGTTAGAAGAGCTGTTAAATTGTGTTCGATCCATGGCTTCAGTCCATTTTCCAAGCGTTCACACCCGCATTGTGTTGTCATTCACGCCAGGCATTTCCTCTGTGTAGCTCTGATATGCTGTTTCTTTAAGTATTGAAAGTGTTTTGAGGGTTAAAAGCGCTGCAAGCACACTGAAGTCAAATGCCATGCCACTCCCCTGGGATGTTTTGAATGGCTTTACCGTAATGCTTGGAATGTGTGGTGAGGCTATTTTTAGGGTGAACGTATCGCAATAAGTAGAGTGCCGGCAAGAAATAAAACCAATCACTCAAGCGGTCAGGGCCATACAAAAATTGAGTTTACTGCACAGACAAAAATGTGTGAAAATACGGTATACAGATGCTCCCCTACTTACGAACATTCAACTTACGAACAACGGTACATACGAACATGTCTGCAAATTGCGTTTAAGTCCAAAAATGTTCGCAAGTCCAATTTTGTATTTCGCCCCTTTTTCGGAGTAGTACTTCTTTCCGCCGCTAATACCGACGCCTGGCGCTGTGAGAGCTCAGCTCACCCAGCATCTACCTTCTTCTTCGTTGCAATGCGGAAGTGCGTGAATGTATCTCCAGTGTGCAAATAACCTTTTTCATTTGTATCATTAAATATCTCATGCATCCAATATTGAATATGGTTGGTAAAAAGCTAAAGGCTTCTATTGAGGGAGTTGCAAGGAAGAGGCAAGCCATTTCATTTGAAACGAGTGACAATAATAACGAACCTTGATGCGCGTGAGAGTGGTGAGCGTTGCACATTCAGTACCATTTATAAACATAAAGATCGAGCAGCAGGACCCAAATATTGAACGTTGCACAAAGTTTGCAAATCAATTGAATGATGCCATACAGTGCTACCTCATTTATGATGAAAAAAAGAAGAAAACGGTGCAATCGTCATTAGGTCGCTTCTTTTGGCCAGTTTCTAATACATAAATCTCTCTCTCTACAGTACTGTACATATTCTCTCCATTTTATTAAATGTTTTTTTTTCAGTACAAACCAATGCGTGTTACTTATACAAGCCTTAAACATACAAATGCACTTGTATAAACCTTCAATATACTTATATCGGCCTTAAACATAAATTATAATACAAAATATAGCACTGAATCAACTTACAAACAAATTCAACTTATGAACAATCGCTCGGAACCAATTGCGTTCGTAAGTAGGGGAGCGTCTGTATAAACATTTACCATATTTTCACACCTATAGGGCGCACCTAAAAGTCTAACATTTTCTCTAAAATGGTCAATGTGCCCAATCGGTTGGTGCGCCTTGTCTGTGCACTAAATTCAATTTTTGTATGGCCCTGACCGTTTGAGTGACTGGTTTTATTTCTTGCCGGCACACTACTTATTGCGATCAACCCAGCGGACGTTCACCCTAAAAATATACCCACAATTGAGACTGCGTCCCATCAAACTGTGCATTTTATAGTTGTGAAAATACGGTATATCTTTTATATCAAATGAATAATATAGATGTATAATGATCATTACTTTTGCCAGTACAGACGCTCCCCTACTTACGAACGAGTTAGGTTCCGAGCGATTGTTCATTAGTTGAATTTGTTTGTAAGTTGATTCAGTGCTATATTTTGTATTATAATTTATGTTTAAGGCCTATATAAGTATATTGAAGGTTGATATAAGTATATTGAAGGTTGATATAAGTGCATTTGTATGTTTAAGGCTTGTATTGTTATGATCGCGCCGCGTCGTGTGACGCGATCGTGGAAGTAGGTCGACCCAAATGCAGGAGGCAGGAGAGGACGAGGCATTAGCGTGATAACGAGTCCTTTAATGCATCAACCAAAACGTGCAAACAAGCGTGGCCGCATGCGGCGCGCATACGGACCGAGGCGAACAGAAAGGCAGCAGCATAACGACCGCTAGCTACCGCTAGCAACTGCTACTACAGTCAATGGTAGAGTGATGATCCGGCGACGTGTGATGACGCGTCGCTTACTTAAATACAGGAACCGAAAGTAATCATTGGATTGGCTACAGCCGGTACGTGTCGACGGCAACCCAGGAGGGCCAAAAGGGCACTCCTGACAGTACCTCCCCCCTAAGGGACGGATTCCAGACGCCCCAAAGCCAAATGTCCATGAAAAAAAACGGAAAAGCAGCCAGGGAGGGCGGGCGGGAACCGTACACTAGGTCCGGGGGGCGTCCGCGCCAGCCCGTGAAGCAACGAGAGGTTGGCCGGTCCGGCGGGCGTCCGCGCCAGCCCGTGAAGCAATGGGAGAGTGACCGGTTCGGCGGGCGTCCGCACCGGCCAGAGACGAGGCGAAGACGTGGTCGGTCCGGCGGGCGTCCGCGCCGGCCGATGACGAGGCGTGGGCATGGTCGGTCCGGCGGGCGTCCGCGCCGGCCGATGACGAGGCGTGGCCGTGGTCGGTCCGGCGGGCGTCCGCGCCGGCCGATGACGAGGCGTGGGCATGGTCGGTCCGGCGGGCGTCCGCGCCGGCCGATGACGAGGCGTGGGCATGGTCGGTCCGGCGGGCGTCCGCGCCGGCCGATGACGAGGCGTGGGCAGGGTCGGTCCGGCGGGCGTCCGTGCCGGCCGGTGACGAGACGTAGGAGAGGCCTCTCCAGCAGACCTTGGCGCTTGGAGAGGAGTGGGAGTAGCCGGTCCTGCGGGCCTCCCTGCTGGTGCTTTGGGTGCTGGCCAAGCCCCCTCCCTTTAACAGACAACGGAACTTTAGCATGGTCGTCGGGTACCTTACCCTGGCTGTTCGGGGGGTCGCCTGCCCCCTCGGTCGGGAGGGCAGGAGGGTCACTCTCGCCGTCGCCGGGCCCCTCGCGCAGAGGCGCCGGAGAGTCACTCTCGCCGTCGCCGGGCCCCTCGCGCAGGGGCGCCGGAGAGTCCCTCTCGCCGTCGCCGGGCCCCTCGGGCAGGGGCGCCGGAGAGTCCCTCTCGCCGTCGCCGGGCCCCTCGGGCAGGGGCGCCGGAGAGTCCCTCTCGCCGTCGCCGGGCCCCTCGGGCAGGGGCGCCGGAGAGTCCCTCTCGCCGTCGCCGGGCCCCTCGGGCAGGGGCGCCGGAGAGTCCCTCTCGCCGTCGCCGGGCCCCTCGTCCAGGGGCGCCGGAGAGTCCCTCTCTCCCTCGCCGGCCCCCTCGTCCAGGGGCGCCGGAGAGTCCCTCTCTCCCTCGCCGGCCCCCTCGTCCAGGGGCGCCAGAGAGTCCCTCTCTCCCTCGCCGGCCCCCTCGTCCAGGGGCGCCGGAGAGTCCCTCTCTCCCTCGCCGGCCCCCTCGTCCAGGGGCGCCGGAGAGTCCCTCTCTCCCTCGCCGGCCCCCTCGTCCAGGGGCGCCGGAGAGTCCCTCTCTCCCTCGCCGGCCCCCTCGTCCAGGGGCGCCGGAGAGTCCCTCTCTCCCTCGCCGGCCCCCTCGTCCAGGGGCGCCGGAGAGTCCCTCTCTCCCTCGCCGGCCCCCTCGTCCAGGGGCGCCGGAGAGTCCCTCTCTCCCTCGCCGGCCCCCTCGTCCAGGGGCGCCGGAGAGTCCCTCTCTCCCTCGCCGGCCCCCTCGTCCAGGGGCGCCGGAGAGTCCCTCTCTCCCTCGCCGGCCCCCTCGTCCAGGGGCGCCGGAGAGTCCCTCTCTCCCTCGCCGGCCCCCTCGTCCAGGGGCGCCGGAGAGTCCCTCTCTCCCTCGCCGGCCCCCTCGTCCAGGGGCGCCGGAGAGTCCCTCTCTCCCTCGCCGGCCCCCCCGTCCAGGGGCGCCGGAGAGTCCTTCTCTCCCTCGCCGGCCCCCCCGTCCAGGGGCGCCGGAGAGTCCCTCTCTCCCTCGCCGGCCCCCCCGTCCAGGGGCGCCGGAGAGTCCCTCTCTCCCTCGCCGGCCCCCCCGTCCAGGGGCGCCGGAGAGTCCCTCTCTCCCTCGCCGGCCCCCTCGTCCAGGGGCGCCGGAGAGTCCCTCTCTCCCTCGCCGGCCCCCTCGTCCAGGGGCGCCGGAGAGTCCCTCTCTCCCTCGCCGGCCCCCTCGTCCAGGGGCGCCGGAGAGTCCCTCTCTCCCTCGCCGGCCCCCTCGTCCAGGGGCGCCGGAGAGTCCCTCGCCGGCCCCCTCGTCCAGGGGCGCCGGAGAGTCGCTCTTGCCTTCGCCGAACCCCTCGTCCAGGGGCCCCGGCGCGTCGCCGCCACTTCCGGGCGGGCAAGAGCTGGGCGGGAGAGAGCGGGGCGGGAGAGAGCGGGGCGGGAGAGAGCGGGGCGGGAGAGAGCGGGGCGGGAGAGAGCGGGGCGGGAGAGAGCGGGGCGGGAGAGAGCGGGGCGGGAGAGAGCGGGGCGGGAGAGAGCGGGGCGGGAGAGAGCGGGGCGGGAGAGAGCGGGGCGGGAGAGAGCGGGGCGGGAGAGAGCGGGGCGGGAGAGAGCTGGGCGGGAGAGAGCGGGGCGGGAGAGAGCGGGGCGGGAGAGAGCTGGGCGGGAGAGAGCTGGGCGGGAGAGAGCTGGGCGGGAGAGAGCTGGGCGGGAGAGAGCTGGGCGGGAGAGAGCTGGGCGGGAGAGAGCTGGGCGGGAGAGAGCTGGGCGGGAGAGAGCTGGGCGGGGGAGAGCTGGGCGGGGGAGAGCTGGGCGGGGGAGAGCTGGGCGGGGGAGAGCTGGGCGGGAGAGAGCTGGGCGGGGGAGAGCTGGCGGGAGAGAGCTGGGCGGGAGAGAGCTGGGCGGGAGAGAGCTGGGCGGGAGAGAGCTGGGCGGGAGAGAGCTGGGCTCGAGGAAATCAGCCGGGGTGAGGCGGAAACCGGGCCGGCCGAAACCGGCAAGGATGTAATTTATCAGTCTGGGACTTGGCCAAACGGAGCTCGGCAAAACGGAGCTCGGCAGAACGGAGCTCGGCAGACCCGCCGGGACCGGAAGCCTGGTTCGTGGCTTCGGCACGGGTGCGACAGGCGGCCCCGGTGGCAATGGGAGTATTGTGCGTGGCTTGGGCACGGGAATCTGTGGAGCTGGGAGCGGCGTGGTCGGCCGCGGAGCTGGGAGCGGCGTGGTCGGCCGCGGAGCTGGGAGCGGCGCGGTCGGCCGCGGAGCTGGGTGGTCGGCCGCGGAGCTGGGAGCGGCGTGGTCGGCCGCGGAGCTGGGAGCGGCGTGGTCGGCCGCGGAGCTGGGAGCGGCGCGGTCGTCCGCGGAGCTGGGAGCGGCGCGGTCGTCCGCGGAGCTGGGAGCGGCGTGGTCGTCCGCGGAGCTGGGAGCGGCGTGGTCGTCCGCGGAGCTGGGAGCGGCGTGGTCGTCCGCGGAGCTGGGAGCGGCGTGGTCGTCCGCGGAGCTGGGAGCGGCGTGGTCGTCCGCGGAGCTGGGAGCGGCGTGGTCGTCCGCGGAGCTGGGAGCGGCGTGGTCGTCCGCGGAGCTGGGAGCGGCGTGGTCGTCCGCGGAGCTGGGAGCGGCGTGGTCGTCCGCGGAGCTGGGAGCGGCGTGGTCGTCCGCGGAGCTGGGAGCGGCGTGGTCGTCCGCGGAGCTGGGAGCGGCGCGGTCGGCCGCGGAGCTGGGAGCGGCGTGGTCGGCCGCGGAGCTGCGAGCGGCGTGGTCGGCCGCGGAGCTGGGAGCGGCGTGGTCGGCCGCGGAGCTGGGAGCGGCGCGGTCGGCCGCGGAGCTGGGAGCGGCGTGGTCGGCCGCGGAGCTGGGGGCGGCGTGGTCGGCCGCGGAGCTGGGGGCGGCGTGGTCGGCCGCGGAGCTGGGGGCGGCGTGGTCGGCCCAGGAGCTGGGAGCGGCGTGGTCGGCAGAGGAGCTGGGAGCGGCGAGGTCGGCCGAGAAGCCTGATCAGGGGCTCGAGCGTCCAGGCCCTGCCTTTGCTTCTCCCTGCGACGTGGCGCTCGCCGCCGCCTCCGGGAGGGCGTCACAGCATGCCGACCACCACGTGGTGGCCTATCGTAGCTGGCCAGCCAACCAGGTGAAATACTTCGCTGCTGCGCCTCCCCAAAAAAACAAGACGGGCGGTGTTCGAAACTCCTACCGGAGCCCCCCCGCCGGCCGCCACGCGGTGGTCCTGTGTAGATGGCCCGCGGACCTGGCAGATGCTGGGCGGGGTAATCCGGGTCTGAGTAGTCGGAGGGGAAAATGCGATCCCTCTCCAGTGGGGCATAACGTTCAGCGTCTTTAGTTGGAGCGTATCGGATTCCGTATCGGCTAAGAAAATAGCCGTCCCAGACCGAATCTCCAGCATCCAGCTCACCTAGCCGCTGGCCGTCCTCCTCTTCAGAAAGGTCGGAGCCCCAATATCCAGCCTCTAAGTCTATTAGCCCCCCGTCGTCCTCACCTTCAGAAAAGTCCGTGTCCCAGCGGACAAAAACTTGGCGTTCCAAAGGGGCCGAGGGAGGCTGGCGTCGACGAGCGCGTCGGCTCGAGCGTGGGTAGCCTCCCGCTGGGTCCATTATGGCCGGATCATTCTGTTATGATCGCGCCGCGTCGTGTGACGCGATCGTGGAAGTAGGTCGACCCAAATGCAGGAGGCAGGAGAGGACGAGGCATTAGCGTGATAACGAGTCCTTTAATGCATCAACCAAAACGTGCAAACAAGCGTGGCCGCATGCGGCGCGCATACGGACCGAGGCGAACAGAAAGGCAGCAGCATAACGACCGCTAGCTACCGCTAGCAACTGCTACTACAGTCAATGGTAGAGTGATGATCCGGCGACGTGTGATGACGCGTCGCTTACTTAAATACAGGAACCGAAAGTAATCATTGGATTGGCTACAGCCGGTACGTGTCGACGGCAACCCAGGAGGGCCAAAAGGGCACTCCTGACATGTATAAGTAACACGCATTGGTTTGTACTGAAAAAATCATTTAATAAAATGGAGAGAATATGTACAGTAATGTATAGAGAGAGATTTATATATATATTGTATATTCATTAGAAACTGGCACAGTTTTCTTCTTTTTTTCATCATATATGATGCGGTAGCACTGTATGGCATCATTCAATTGATTTGCAAACTTTGTGCAACGTTCAATATTTGGGTCCTGCTGCTCGATCTTTCTGTTTATAAATGGTACTGATGGTCGAACGATATGCAACGCTCACCACTCTCACACGCATCAAGCTTCGTTATTATTGCCACTCGTTTCAAATGAAATGGCTTGCCTCTTCCTTGCAACTCCCTCAATAGAAGCATTTCGCTTTTTTACCAACCATATTCAATAATGGATGCATGAGATATTTAATGATACAAATGAAAAAGGTTCTTTGCACACTGGAGATACATTCACGCACTTCCGCATTGCAACGAAGAAGAAGGTAGATGCTGGGTGAGCTGAGCTCTCACAGCGCCAGGCGTCGGTATTAGCGGCGGAAAGAAGTACTACTCTGAAAAAGGCGCGAAATACAAAATTGGACTTACGAACATTTTTCGACTTAAACGCAATTTGTAGACATGTTGGTATGTACCGTTGTTCGTAAGTTGAATGTTCGTAAGTAGGGGAGCGTCTGTACAGCTGTTTAAATGCCTCCTCAGCGTCAAGGTGTCAGTCTTTTTGCTCGCAGATGAAAGCATAGCGCTACATTGACTACATTCCGCGAAGCCAACGCAAGTTTCTGTAGCCATTTCAACAATCAATTTGAAGCTTTTCCAGACCTCACTCTTACTGTCATGTTTGTCTTTTTAGTTCTCCTGTCTTTAGTTTATCCTTTTTGTTGGAGCCATGAACTTTCTTGCCGTTTATTTTTTGGTAGAGTTTTTTTCGCAAGGACATGAAACTGTCAAGAAGATTGCCATATCCCATGACTATGACCAAGTTTATTGCCGAGTTCTCAAAGAATTAAGACCAGGTTCTTCATCTTTATTGCCGTCATTGTTTAGGTGGAAATTAAACTTCCACTTTGCTCCTCCAGTCCAGAGAGATCTATTTTCAGATAGGAGCAATGGCCTTACCGCGCTGCCCGGACTTAAATGGAAATTCAACTTCCACGTTGCTACTTCACGGCGTCCAGGGATCTATTTCCGGACAAGGGCGATGATGTCCGCCGTAACGTCGCCCGGAGCTTGCACCTTGAAATATTTCTGGGAAATTACACCATCAGTCCACTGAGCGAGCTCTATTTTCGGCTTAGGATGGAGGTGTCCGGTCTTGAAATATTTCTGGGAAATTACACCATCAGTCCACTGAGCGAGCTCTATTTTCGGCTTAGGATGGAGGTGTCTGGTGTCAGGTCGCCCGGGGCTCGCAGCAGTAGACAGGGAAATGTCTTCTGCCTGCGTGTTTCAGCGTGAATTTTGACATTTTTATGAACTTTTATTATACTTATTTATAAAAAAACGCAATGTACTATGGCCAGGAAGTGGTGAAGGGTCAAAGTAACGTTGGTCAATAGAGCATTTCTCGAATTCCAGCGGGGCTCAAGTTTAAAAACTCAGTTTTGTCATTACCAGCGGAGTCATCTGACACTATAATGAAGACTTTTAACACATTATTTTGCAAAACAGAGCTCTATTATTGCAAGCTCTCCCCTGGCTTGTTTGGGTTTTTGACAGGTACTCTGATTTCCTCCCACATCCCAAAACATGCATGTAGCCTGGTTGAACAATGTAAATTGCCCCTAGGTTGTGTGAGCATGAATGGTTGTCTATCTCATTGTGCCCTGGGTTGATTGCCTGGTCCACCGAATCAAGGTGTCCCCCACCTGGTGCCCATAGATAGCTGGGGTAGGCTACAGCACCCCCCCCACAGACCCTAGTGAGGAAAAAAGGTACAGAAAAGAAATTAATGAGTTCCATTATAGCTTTTGAGACATTTAGGAGTTTACATTTTTGTTACCTAGGTAGCAGAGAAAGATTGTTGCATTACAGTTCATCTTATGAACCAAAAAAAAATATCAGTCGATATCGAAAATTATCACAATAACCACTACGTCTTTTTGTTTCAAATTTGAAACTTCAAACTTCTGTGAATAAGTAAATAATTACTTTACTTATTTTCGATTATGAAACTAACTATTTTATCTTACTTTATAAGCGAGAATAGGCTAGCGCTGGGTGCTAGCGCTGGGTGCTGGAACCTATCCCAGCTGACTTCGGGCCAGCAGTGGGGGACACCCTGAATTGGTGGCCAGCCAATCGCAGGGCACAAGGAGACAAAAAAAAACCACTCACGCTCACACTCTTACCTAGGGGCAATTTAGAGTGTCCAATCAGCCTACCATGAATGTCTTTGGAATGTGGGAGGAAACCGGAGTGCCCGGAGGAAACCCACGCAGGCCCCGGGAGAACATGCAAACTCCACACAGGTGGACCGACCTGGATTGGCACCCACATCTCCCACTGTGAGGTTGAAGTGCTAACCACTCGCGCCACTGGGCCGCCCTAATATAAAATATGATTTTAAAGAATTTTTTTGTTGTTCTGTTGTGGAATAAACATAAAACAACTCCCTCCTTACACTAAGAAAAGTAAAGAATAAAACCTGCAGAAATTATGACAGGTGTCTTTATTTTTATAAATTTGCATTCAAACCAAAAGTTGCTGTGCAAAATGTAATAAATAAAATACCCAACTGAAGACATTAGCACCATTGGCAAGCAGAATATTTTCAGCCTCACAAAAAGAGTGTGTAAATTTACCTGACATGTTGCCATTTATAAATAAAATAAAAAATTGGATGAACTTAACCCATTTTTAACCAAGTTAACAAGTTTTTAATTTAGGGTTTTGAAAACATTTTCATAGAATGGGGAAAAATCAACACTTGGATCTTTTAGTGGATCAGATCTGTGTTGTCCTGCATCTCATTATTGCTCATTTTGGCAGTGGTATTGTCCTTTTGCTTTCACACTCCTTGTTAGCCACTAACCATGCTAAAAAGACTTTTCGTTATCATCCTCTTCTTATCCTGAACGTTGGTCTGGAACTAGCGTTTATGTTGCATCAGTGTCCCCGTTCTTTGTGGTGGTCGGGTAGTGTAATTGCAGTATAAAATTATCGAATTTTTATCATTCATTGATTCTGGAGCCAGAAGCGGGGGAGAGCCTGAATCAGTGGGCAGCCGATCACAGTGAACAAGGAAACAGACAACCATCACACACACCCATACCTATGAGCAATTTAGAGTTTTGGAATGTGGAAGAAAACCGGAGTACCCAGAGGAAACCCACGCAGGCCGGGGGAGAATATGCAAACTCCACACAGGTAGACCAATATGAATTTGAACCCAGGACCCAAGAGCTAACCACTCATTCTCGGGGCTGCCACAAATTTTTATCGAAAGATTTTATTATTATTGTTGATAAAAATTGTTTGACGATAATTATCGTTATTATTTTATCACCCAGTTTTACTGTCGTCCTTCACCACTTCGCGACTTTAACATTTGCAGCTTCAGTACATTGCAGTATTTTATATTAACTCCAAATCAAAAATGTTTATAAAATGGCAAAAACATTGAAACTTGCACGCGGAAGACTTTCCTAACCCTATCCTACTCAGAAAAATGGCGGAAGACAATGGACTGTCACTGAAATCAGCTCCGGGGAAGAAAAATGGTGGGCATGGGGTGGAGGCCGTCGGTTTTATCCGGAAATAGAGCTCTCTTAGCGCACTCGGTGGCCGGGAACCTCGGAGAGGGTAGATTTTTTTTTTCAAAAATGCGCTTTTACCTTACGGCGGCTGCCCTTATCTGAAAATAGAGCTCTCTGGGCGGAAAAGATGGGTGGACGGCGCTGAGGAGCAAAGTGGAAGTTTAATTTCCCCAAAACAATGACGGCAATAAAGATGAAGAACATGGTTCTTATCCGCGAAATTTGAGGGATTACTATACTGCAGATTGCATTTTCTTTAATGGACTAAAAGTATAGAATGTAATGGGATCGGTATTGGCTAGAGTTGTGACAGAAACAATTAGACCAAGATCTGTTGTTAAGTACAAGAAATTGTGAGCACATTCATCAATCGGCAGTGCCAGTTATCCAGAAACGTGGCGATTGTTGAGCTGTGCATCAACTATTGAGGCTAGAAATCGATAATCTGGGTGGCACGATAGACATTTTACTTTTTGAATAAAAAATATTCTTACATTTCTGTTGGAAGTTTCTAATTGAAGGCGTGACAGGCTTTGTAAAAATATCTAAGAGAAGTGAGGGCAGTCATTTCCAGTTACACTCACCAGATACAAAGGCCACTTTCTCCTTCAAAACAGGCAGAACATCAGACGCTTTGATGCCTTCAGTCCTCAGAGACCCTAAAGCAAGAGACAATCAGAGGAGCTTTACGATTTTATAATTAATCCAATTATCAGATCAACATTCCTGCAAGGAAAAAACACGCGGCCACAAGTGGTTTGTGAATATGGGGTGGAAAAATTTCTTCTTGCCTTTCAAATAACATTTTTATGTTTCAATACTTGAAAGATTTGAGATGTCAGCAGTTGTGTAAGTTTTAGATAGAAGGTGGTTTCCATCATTTTGTACATTCTCAAACTTGTAATTTTCTCTTTTGAGAGAGGGTGGGGAGATAAAACCGAAAGAGGAATGTTTTAAAATCACTGTAGCAAAAAAAATCAAAGCCGCTGAGAGGAACGTATAACAGTAGTGCAAAACCTAAAATCCAATAATAATAAAATTGTCTAGCCTGGGTGAGTCAACATTTAAGAGTTTAGACCAGCGGTTTACAAACCGGTCCTCAAAGGCCGCTGTGGGTGCAGATTTTTGTTCCAACCGATCCAACACAAACAGTATAACCAATGAGGTTTCTGCTGAAACAAGAAGGACCTGACTGCAATCCACTGGTTGCACTTGTAAGATACCAGCAGGGCTGCTAACTACTCCGGAATTTCAGGAGTTTCTCCAGAAAGGCAACGCAAACTCCGGGACTCCGGAGAAGCTCCCTAAACTCCGGAAATCCCCCAAAAAACTCACTTAATTTTTTGGGGGAACAACGATTTCTGAAAAGTACCAAATTGCCAATTTAAAAGCCTCGAAATTCACACCATCACTACGCCTTTCGCCATCTTGATTCAACTACCCTGCAAACCGGAAGAATAACATGAGTGCATTGTGAATCATCCGAATGATTCGTCTTGTGCGACTTCAGCGTTACAATCATCTCCAAAAGGACCGACATTTGCACATTGCACAACATGCAAGTGCGACTTCAGCGTGACACATGTTGGAATTACTGACTGTAAAATGCAAGTAGAAGGACCCAAACACAAAGATAAACTTATTTTCATTATGCTGTACTTTTTCAATAGTTTGCAAACCCACAATATTTTAATTAATGTAAAGACGTGGTAATAACATTTGATTTAAATTGTCCTACGCTTATTTTTTTACATTTTCTATCGATTATGCGTGAATCGCATTAACTCCAGAAATACTCCGGAAATGATACAAGGGTACTCCTGAAATGGGGTCAACGGACGTTGGCAGCTCTGTATCAGATTGGTGGAAAGGGTTCCTCTGATAGGTTGGAACGAAAACGCGCACCCACTGTGGCCCTTTCTGAAATAGTTTGGAGACCCGTGGTTTAGACATTGACATGTCTACCTAAAATCCATCCATCCATTTTCTCCTGCTAATCTCAGGTCGGGTCATGGGGGCTTGTATACAGGATTTTGTTCTCTAGGCTCAGCTCCTTCCCAACAACGAACCGGTGTGGGGTCCACATCAGTGCAGACGCCTGCGGTACCGATCTCCTGCTACATTCTTCCCTCACTTGGGAACAAAATGTACCGATACTTAAACTCTCCATTTGGGGAAGGACCTCGAAAATGTCGAGTTGTGCAGAGAGGTGAGCCTGACTATATCAAGTCGGAACTGCTGATACCTTGTCTAAATTTTGGCCACTTGCCACTTATATCCAGGCATAAAATTTCTAGATCCATGCATGTTCACACCGTGTCTTTATTGTTTGAGTTTGATTTATTTAATAATGGGACAGTATATATTAATGAACATATACACATTCGTGTTAATGAGCATATCTCATCTCAATTCATTTTTCTGAACCACAAGCCCCTGCAAGCCCCACAAAAAGTTTGACACATCCACACAGTCTGCCTGTCCACTCATTTCAACCATTGTAACTTGCGTGCAAAGGAAAAAAATGCATTCATTTATTTTCTGTACTGGCGCTGAAGATATTTTCTGTACTGGCGCTGAAGATTCATTTTTTTCATCTCCCATCTCATTTTCTGAACTGCTTTATCTTCATTAGGGTCACAAGGGGTGCTGGAGCCAATCCCAGCTGTCTCCGTGCCAGAGGCGGGAGACACACTGAATCGGTGGCCAGCCGATCGCAGGACACAAGGAGAGAGACAACCATGCACACTCACACCCATACCTAGGGTCAATTTAGAGTGTCCAATCAGCCTACCACGCATGTTTTTTGAATGTGGAAGGAAGCCGGAGAACCCAGAGGAAACCCACGCAAGCCCGGGAGAACATGCAAACTCCACACAGGTGGACGTGACCTGGATTTGAACCCAGGACCCCAGAGCTGTGAGGCCGACGCTCTAACCACCTAGTTTTCAAATTAATTTATATGGGGGTTGTTTTTTGATTTAATTATTTTTTCAAGCGTCCGTTTTTCAAATTAATTAATTTTCTGGGGTTGATTTTTTAAATTATTTTTTTCTTTCTCATTTTTCAAATTAATTTATTTTGGAGTTGTTTTTTGAATGAATTATTTTTTCTTCTTTGTTTTTCAAATTAATTAATTTTTGGCAATGTTTTTTGAAATAAATATTTTTCAAAACTTTGGTTTTCAAATTAAATTTTTTTCAGGGGATTGTTTTTTGAATTAATTTTTTTCCTCTTTTTTCAAATTAATACATTTTTGTTTTCTTTTGAATATTTTTTTTCTTCGTTTTTCAAATTATTTAATTATTGAGTTTGTTTTTTAATTATTTTTTCCCTCTTTGTTTTCGTTTTTGTTGAGCCTGACTGCCAGCAGAAAAAAAAAAAAATGAAAAACGAGCAAGCAGCATTATTCTTCACAGGAAGACCCGAGCTCACGTACAGACTAGCTTCCATTCAGCGCAAGCAAGCTTTACGAGTACGAGATAGCACCGTCAGTTTTCGTTTTTAGTTTTAAAAAAAATTCCGCTAGAGGCCAGGCAATGGGAAAACTATTAAAATGAAAAATGAAAACATGCAATTATCGCGGTAATTGGAAGTCTCGCGAGAGACCAATTCATATCTGCTAGATCTTGCAATGTTTACCCAAGAATAGTTGAACAGATTTAGCTTTGTCCATGCATACAAGATGATGCAGTTTAAATGCATCCAAGCTGGTTGCATTGTGAGTCAACAGATGACCAGTTAAAATAATAAATAAAATACTGAGCCCCTACAGCAGGGTTCTCAAACCGATTCCGCAAAGGGCCGCAGTGGTTCCTGGTCTTTTTTTCAACCGATCCAGTTTCGACAGTTTAACCAATGAGGGGTCTTCTAAAATTAGAACACCTGGCTGCAATCAACTGATTACACTTGCAAAAGGTGTTCGCTTGTTCGGTTTCAATGAAAATCTGCTCCCCCTGCGGCCTGTTGAGGATCGGTTTGAGACCGCTGCCCTACGGCGTATAATTGAGAGTCTAAAATCTTGCTAGACTTCCACGTCATTGTGTGACTGAGTGACTTCCAAGTCTCTCAAGATTTTAGATAGGTTCTCAGTTGTACGCCGTAGGGGCTCAGTTTCAAGATTAGGTTTTAATCTTACCTTACGCTAAACTTAATTCTAATTTTGTTTTATTTTTTTTACTTTTCTTCTCCCGGCTTGGCTCTTTTTACCCCGCTTCCACCTTCACTCTTAGCCAGAGTTTTTAAATGGAACCTATCAGGGGTTGTTTGCATTTGTCTCCCCTTCAAAATCTTATGAAAATGATGCACAAAAATGTCCTCACAATAGGATAATGCACGGCCGGCCACTTGCGAACTTGTCCGGGGGCTCCTCTTGTATTGCCAAGCCAACTCCATCATGCGTACACAACTCTAATGTATTTCGTGCTAAATATCGATTGCCATCATACACCTTTTCTTCGCATTACCCTTCATTGCACCTACTTGATTTGGACCCATTGTTTTTCTATTAATTCTGCACTGAATAACTGCCCAGTGCTCGTAGATATCTTTAGTAAAGTCAAAGTCAAAAGCCTTTATTGTCATTATACACAGCTGCGTATAATGAAATTGGTGGTGCTACCCCACAAAGTGCATTTTCCCAGTAAAAACATGAATAAGTAATATAAAAATATAAAAAGTCACGTCCGGGCAAGGTAAATTCTAAAATATTGCACAATCTAAGATATTGCACATTGTTATAGCACACCCCGAAGTTATTGCACAGAAGGGATGTGTGTCGTGCTAATGCAAGTTCAGAGCCCTGATGGCTCTAGGAAAAAAAACTGTCCCTAAGTCTATTTGTCCGTGTTTTGTGATACATGTAGCATCTGCCGGAGGGCAGCAGCTGGAACAGGTTGTGACTAGGGTGGTAAGGGTCCCTAACAATGTTCCCGGCTCTGCTGAGGTAGCGAGGGCTGGCAATGTCATCCAGTGAGGGCAGAGAGCAGCCGATGATCTTCTTGGCGGTGTTGATCACTCTATGCATGGCTTTTCTGTCTGCTGCCATGCTTCCAGCGTACCACACTGTAATGCAGTATGCCAGGATGCTCTCCACAGTGGCTCTATAAAACGTTACCAGAAGCTTAGTGTCCAAGTTGTTTCTCCTGAATACCCTCAGGAAATTGAGTCGCTTCTGGGCCTTCTTCACCACTGCCATGGTGTTGGTAGACCAGGAGAGCTTGTCTGTGATGTGGACCCCCAGGAATTTGAAGGACTGGACCCTGTCTACGTATAGTCCATTCATGAGGAGTGGGGCCAGATCTGTGCTGCGTTTGCGAAAGTCCAAGATTATTTCTTTAGTTTTCCTGCTGTTTAGTGTGAGATTGTTCACCAAACACCTCGAAGACAGTTTGTTGACCTCATCTCTGTAGGCAGACTCATCCCCCCCTGAGATGAGTCCGACCACAGTGGTGTCATCGGCAAATTTGATGATTGAGTTAGAGTGGTGGGTCGGTGTTGGTAGACCAGGAGAGCTTGTCTGTGATGTGGACCAGTGTTTGTGTACAGTCGTATGTGTACAGGGAGTATAGAAGAGGACTCAGTACACAACCTTGAGGGGAGCCAGTGCTCAGTGTAATGGAGGAAGAGAGGTGGGGACCAAGTCTAACAGTTTGTGGACGGTTGGTTAAGAAGTTCTTAATCTAGCAGCAGATGGAAGAGGATAGTCTAAGGTGGGAGAGTTTGTCAGCCAGAATGTCCTGTATTATAGTTGTGGGATAGACTGGCCAACTGGCTTAATAATTGTTTGTTAAGATCGTAAAATGTAAGATAGACAGGCCAAACTGGCTTGACAATTGTTTGTTAAGATCGTGGAATGTAAGATAGACTAACTAGCTGGCCTTGCATTTGTTTGCTTGTATTGTGCGATGTGGCAAACTCGGTTTGCAATTGTTTGCTTGTATTGTGCGATGTGGCAAACTCGGTTTGCAATTGTTTGTTCGGATCGCACAATGTAAGATAGGCTGCGGCAGTTTGTGTGAGCTATAAAAATATCGTGTTTGCATACAACTTAGCCCTGCAAATGTCTAACCATTTCAGCCTAAAAGTTTGTTTACATAAACTTTGTCCTACATCACTGTCTTAGAAATATTACCCTGTTTTCCTATATAAAGACTGACCCACTGTTCATTCAGAGAGATAGTTGCGAGGACAACAGACTGTGAGTGTGTTCGAAGCTGTTTGAGCTCTCTCCCTCCATCCTGCAGTCCGGTAATAAACCTATTTCCTTTAAATTGATCTCACTCTTTCTTAACCTGTTCCTGAAGTTGTATTTTCAGATCTATCAATAGTGTCGAAGGCTGAGCTATAGTCAATAAAAAGCCTCCTCACATAGTTTCCCTGGTGCTCCAGGTGGCTCAATGCTGTGTGTAGAGCTACGGCGATGGCGTCCTCAGTGGACCTGTTTGCTCTGTAAGCAAACTGGTGAGGGTCAACTGAGGGAGGGATTGTACCCCTGATGTGGCGGGCGACCAACTTTTCAAAGCACTTCATGATCACAGGCGTAAGTGCAACAGGCCTGTAATCATTCAGGCTTTACACAATGGAGATGCGGCGAGAAAGACTGTGCACTGTTATCATAAGCAGTCTCTTGCGTCTCGGCCATCTTGCTGTCTCGTACGCTCGTATCTCCTATGTTTTTTTTGTGTTTTACAGACCTTTTATCTTTTTTTAAATTACATTTTAATATTTCTTAATACATTCCTTTTTACTTTACTTTGTACTTTATACTTTTTACTTTAATGTTTTATAACTTTCCTTGTTCTGTTAGCCTGGCTTCTTTCGGCTACTTCTTTTTTGGAACCATTCAGCCATGCCTACGCTGTCACACACATGGGACTAGATGTTACAATACACAGCAGAAGGAGCAACACCTGGGTGCCGCCGGAGTTTCGGAGCTGGACAAAAGTGCCGGGAGAAGAGGCAACGCTTGTGACCAACCATTCCATCGTGGGATAAGATGGAAGAGCTGTCGGCGCTTACCAGCAACGGAGTCAAGGAGTTCTGCCCTGCTGCTGTTTTCTTCAGTTCCAGACTACTGAGGAATTGTGCGGATAAGCTTGGAAGAGTGACTCTGCATATTCTCTACCTCGGTCACAGTCTGCAGAAGTTCCCCATCTCGTGGAAGACTTCCTGTGTGTGGTTCCAGTTTTTGTCCAACTTTACAACGTCTTTTTGAGTCTATCCGTTTTTGCTACCGACCCCAAGATGGCGACGTTCAAATGGCAGCCGGTGGCGGTAGCTCCGTCTACTCTTGCTCGTTTTCTGTTTTTGCTGCTTTTCTGTCTTAATGATTTGATTTGGTGATTCTTAATGATTCCATTGACTTTGATTTGCTTTGTACTTTGTGCTTTTGCTTTTGTTTTGTTTTTCTGCGGCCTTTGCGACTGTACTGTCTAACTTATAACTATGCCTTTTCTTGCTACTGTCACAATGAAATTTCCCGAATACGGGATGAATAAAGTAATCCAATCCAATCCAAATTTCCTGTGTGTTGGGGCACTCGTATGTCAAGGTATTACTATACTGTCATCTTTCACCCTTTCGCAGTTTCAACATTTGCGGCTTCAGTACATTGCGTTTTTTATATTAGGTATAAAAAGAGTTCCTAAAAATGTCAAAATTCACACTAAAATTCACTCAACACAGCACCAACAAAGAAAAATGGAGAGAAGCAGGCGGTGGCCACCACATTTATCCGAAAATAAAGCGTTCTGGGCGGACTGGACGGGAACCTCTGTGAAGGTGGATTTTTTTCAGAAATGCGAGCCCCGGGTGACCCCCGGGTGACCTTGAAAATAGAGCTTGCTCAGCGGACTGAAAAGCCGGGAGCCTCTGGGTCGCGGAGCTGTTGGTGGAATTAGGGTCGGGAGGGGTGCTGGAGCCTATCCCAGCTGACTTCGGACCAGAGGCGGGGGACACCCTGTATCGTGGCGATCCGATCGCAGGGCATGAGGAGACAAACAGCCATTCAGGCTCACACTCATACCTAAGGCAATGTAGAGCGTCCAATCAGCCTACCATGCATGTCTTTGGAATGTGGGAGGAAACCGGAGTCCCCGGAGAAAATCTATGCTGGCCCGGGAGAACATTCAAACTCCACACAGGTGGACCGCCCTGGATTTGAACCCAACACCCCAGAGCTGTGAGGCCGACGTAGTAACTACTCAAGTCGCCGGGCCGCCCCCAAAAGCATATTTTTACCAAAAAAGCAACTTTGGTCAAACCTCCCCATCAACATCTTCCTTGAGCCCCAAAAACTTCTCACGAAACTTCCTCCTGAAAATCTCCCCTCTGGTACCTCTTGAAGATTCGATCAATGTTCCAACACCTCTTGAAGCAAAAAGACTTGGACTAAAGCACCAAATAAGCAGTTTTTTAATTTAAATTAAGTGGAGAGGCACATTTTTTATTTTTTTTTTATTTTTTTTATATATAGATTATATTAAAATATTAATACATTATAGTATTTTAGTACTTATAGCTGTAATTAGAGCTGGGCGAAATGAAAAAAATCACGATAAAAAAAAGATAATTAATAACGATAACTATCACATCTTTTTTCTTTCAAATTTGACACTTCAAACTTCTGTGACTAAGTTAAAAAAAATATTTTCCTCCTTATTCAATTATGAAAGTTTGAGTTTGATTTATTTAATAAGGGAAAGCACATATCAAAGAACATATTCATGTTGATGAACATATATATGTAAATACTCAATATTGTAGCCGAGGGCTAATTTCCATCTTTATAGTTCCTTGTACAGGTTGAAGGTAAACAATGACACATACATACACACACACCCTTACTTTATGAGATAAGACTATATAAAATATGATGATTTTAAAAAGTATTTTTCTTGTTCTGTTGTGCAATAAAAATAAGACCTCTTCCTCCTTACACAATGAAAAGTAAATAATAAAACCTACAGAAATTTTGACAGGTGTCTTTATTTTTATAAATTTGAGTTCAAACCAAAAGTTGCAGTGCAATATGAAATAAATAAAATAATAAACTGAAGACATAATCACCTTTGGAAAGCAGACTATTTTTAGCCTCGCTAAAAGAAACAGTGTAAAGTTACCTGACATACGGCCGTGTATAAAAAATAAAATTAAAAAAATTAAAAGTTGGGATGGACTTAGCACATTTTTACCCAAGATAACAAGTTTTAGAATTTTGCAACGTTTTCATTTACATAGAATGGGGAAACACCTTGATATCAAGTAAAATATTACAGGCTGTCCTCAAATGAGGACAGTGGGTTAGGACATTTTCAATAAGGCTGCTCTTTGCACAGGTCTTGATGAGGCATTAAAAAAGGGAAGAAAACGCCAGGGACACTTCACTTGGATCTTTTAGTGGATCTTATCTGTGTTGTCCTTCATCTCATAAACGCTCTTTTTGGCCGTGTTATTGTCTTTTTGCGTTCATGCTCCTTGTTAGCCTATATTGCCAACATGCTAAAAACACGGTTCCTCTTCTCCTAAGCGTTGGTCTGGAACTAGCGTTCATCTCGCAATAGCGCCCCTGTTCTGTGTGCTGGTCGGGTGGTGTAATGGCAGTTTAAAATTATCGAATTTGTATCAAATGTTTTTATTATTATTGTTGACAAAAATTAATTCACGGTAATTGTCATTAATAAATACACTTCTTGATAATTGTACTTGTGTACTTGTATTTCTGTATAGGCGTGAAAACATGTACAGTGGTACCTCGACCTACGACCAGCTCTATCTACGAGATGCTCGAGATACGATGAAAATTTTGATCGAATAATTCGCCCTAGATACAAGAAAAAAATCGAGATGCGAGCAAGCCAGGTGGCCATGGCACTGGCTTACCGCATCTCTTTCGTGTATAAAATATATCTAAGAGCACGGGGCGGAGCTTTGCATCCCCCCCCTGTTTTTTTCCACGTTGGTCAATGCATACTACATTTACTTACATACAAAGTAAACAACAATGGATAGGCAGAGTTTTGCAAAGAAAATGTGACCGTTGACAATTAACATTAAGCACGAAATAATTGAAAAATATGAGAGTGGTGTACGTGTCACTGAGCTTGCTCAGCAATACGAGAAGAATACGTCAACCATATCCACCATCCTTAAACAGAAGGGCGCAATTAAGGAGAAGAGGCCTTCCAAAGGACTAGCTATAATTTCCCACCGGTGCAGTGACATTCATGACGAGAGTTTGAGAGCTGTAAGATATGCTGACTTACTATTTTCAATTGCTGGTTAGTATTGCATCAGTTTGGTGTGAGTTATAAAAACAGTTCAGTTATGATAAGACATCAGCTTTGCCGTTGTTTGGGCGTATCAGCCCACACCCTGTTTCTGTTATCTTCTCTGTACAGCACCATGTTTTTACATATAAATAGAGGCACAAACTCTTCATTCGGAGAAAGTTGCAGGACAACAGACCGTGAGCGGTACGCGCTGTTTGAGCTCTCCCCACACTGCAGTTTGGTAATAAACTAAATCTCTTTGAAATTGGTCTTACTCTTTCTTAACCTGCCTCCTGAAGTTGTTTTACAGAGATCCAGATCTATCATTATAGGTGCCGAAGCCCGAGACCCAACACGCCAGTAATTGCCGGAGCGACGACGGACCGCTGCGAAGGGTAAAATAAAGACTGTCGACAGCATCCTCCATTGAAAGGGTCAACCCGACGGACGTTCCCTCGCCGCTACGGTGATCTGGTGACGGGTCCCCCGAACTAGGGCAGGTTCGGAACGAGAAAGATCGTGAGTTCACCCTTTGATTTCTGTCTCTGTGAAGTGTGATAATTTGAATAAGTATTATCACTGCGGTAGTATTGAATGTTTGTGGTCTGGGACCAACTTACGTAGAACATAATAGTTCGTGGTCTGGGACAACGTACGTAGAACATAAAAGTTTGTGGTCTGGGACCAACGTACGTAGAACATTATAGTTTGTGGTCTGGGACCAACGTAGTTAGAACAAGAATAGAGTCAAGGACTCCGCTAAGAGACTTGTGGTCTTGGTGTGTTCAGAGATATTGGGTGAATCACGAAGTATTGAGATCAATTTGGGAGATTTAGATTATAATTTTTGTTACGTGTGTTGTCTGTGAATTGTTGTTGTCTGTTTAGAATAGAATTGTTGTTACGTGTGTTGTCTGTGAATTGTTGTTGTCTGTTTAGAATAGAATTGTTGTTGCGTGTGTTGTCTGTTTTAAACTATTCAGAACAGGAAAAGTAAGTGATTAACATGGGTCAGAAAGTGACAAAGGAAATCAGAGAGCTACCGGATGTGAAATATATGCGGATGCATTATATGGGGAGTTGCCTGTATCTGCCACGATGGGTGGAGAGGCATGATTTCTGTCCCAATTTGAAGGATGTGGAAGGTTTGATGAACGTAGTAAAGATTTTTGGTAAGTAAATAGAAAAGAATTTGGTAGGTGAATAGAAAAGAGTTTTGTAACTGAATAGAAAAGAGTTTTGTAAGTGGATAGAAAAGAGTTTTGTAAGCGTGAAGAAAAGATTATTGCAACTAGAAGTGGTTTTAGAAGCCAGTGATTTTATCTAGCCTTGGGTGCGTTAGCAATATAGGGGTGATTTGCAAATTAGACCTTAAGTATTAAGAATTATTTGGTTGTTAATGATATCAAACATGAAAATAACAATGCAGAAATGGCATTCATCCAAATTATTAAGTAAATTGTACCTGGCTGGTTTAGATAAAATAATTGATTTAGGATAGGCATGATTTCCCTAGGACGGAAGAGGCATGGAATGTTTTTCAGTGCACAAAAAAACATTCCTTGTTTTGACCTGAGCAGGCGAAATATGCTTTGGTATGGGTCATATTAATGACTATTAGAATATTAATGATATACGGATTGCATAAGCATCGAACAATTGATGTCAACCAAATGACGTTGACCTATTTCCTTTGGGAATGATTATTGCTAATAGGACAGCAAACGGTGGTTAGCTGCCAAGAAGCCCAGACTGGTGGATGGCGCTCTCCACTAGTGATGAAAAAATTGCAGACCACTGATGTCTGATTATGAGAGTGAGGATGAATGTGTGAAATATGAACTGTATTCTTATATTTAATCTTGCACCTTTCTGCACTTTTATGAATTTAGTTACTAGAATAGAATTTTTACTGACACCTACAGGTCAAGGCCTGTCATCACTTTGTATATAACCCACCCCTTTTGTGTGCGCGCCTAAAGTTTGTCTCCGCCTAAACGTCTATTAAATACCTTCCCCGACCGAGTGAACGGCGTATCTGGATGGGAGACCTCGAGGTGGACGCTTGGCTCTGTCCGAGCGCTGACCCCTTCTTAGGAAGGGTGGGGGCTAGCCAAGGGGGCTAGCCAAGAACAAAGGAAGCGGACCGAGCAGCGACCATTTTGAGAGCCATCGAGATGGGGCCTCCTGTCCAGATAACCTCCATTCGGCCGGGAGCTAAAAACTACCACGTGTTTTGCTGCTTCCTCTGTATGAAGATTATTGTCGAGGCAACCCAGCTTTGACAGAATGGTTGTTTGTCTTTTTGTGTTTTTGATTGGCCGACCACTGAGATATAATTAATCGATTAGATATCAAGGTGGAAAAGGATTTAGAAAAAAGCAGCAGTACTCCAAACGTGAAACTTGTAGTGGAGAAACAAATCTGCTATGCGAAATTTAGGAGCACTGAGAAAAACAAAAAACAAAGACATTGCATGATACAAAATTCCAAAGTACTATGGATTTATAGTGATAATGGCATCCAAATTGTGTTAACAGAATAATTGACTGAATTGACAAAAGGTTCCATATTTCATTATAATTCATTCGCCTACATCGAAGTCAACTGGACAACAAAATATGGACATCCTATTTAGTAGACCATACCAAACGCCATTATTCACTACACGATTGGAACTACAGGATGAGACTAATCTGGCTATCTGCATAAAAGGAAAACTTTAAAGAAACACATTGAATTTGGGTTAGCAGAAGGAGACTGTGCTTCCCAACAGAAAACAGACTGGACCAACGGCGGTCACGGGAGCCTGGGTGCTCAACACAAGTGTTCCTGACCAACCAGCAGACATGAAAATAGCGGGATCCATCTTGTGCACTGTAAGAAGGTTCTCTCAGTTGAAACGTTTGAGGAGACAGGTCAGATAAACTTTTTGACGTGATCAGACGAAATGGCAAGCACTCAAATATTGATTGGAAAGATTATTGCTCGGGGAGCAATGCTGTAAGCCATAAGGAACTTTTTATATTGGTTTTATTGTCTCCATAAAAAAGTGAAAGCGTTTCAATCGAGACCAAACCTTCTTACAGATGTTTAAAGTACTAAACAATTAGAGAGAATAAGAGAAACTACAATGGATAGAAATGTAACTAGATTTTAATTTTATGCCTGAATATTGAAAAATATTGATTAAGAAAGTTTTGTAGGAGATGATTGACAAACTCCAAAGACAATGGTATATTACATTTGATAAAAAAAAGACTACTAGGTTGGGATATTTTGAATTTCAAACAACTCAGTTTAATATGCAACACGATACACATTACAGACGCTCCCCTACTTACGAACATACGACTTACGAACAACGGTACATACTAACATGTCTGCAAATTGCGTTTATGTCGAAAAATGTTCGTAAGTTCGATTTTGTATTTTTTTCCGAGTAGTGCTTCTTTCCGCCGCTAATACCGACGCCTGGCGCTGTGAGGGCTCAGCACACCCAGCATCTACCTTCTTCTGTCCAATTTGTTGCAATGCGGAAGTGCGTGAACATATCTCCAGTGCACAAAGAACCTTTTTCATTTGTATCATTAAATATCTCGTGCATCCATTATTGAATATGGTTGGTAAAAAGCGAAAGGCTTCTATTGAGGGATGTGCTAGGAAGAGGCAAGCCATTTCATTTGAAACGAGTGGCAATAATAACGAAGCTTGATGCGCGTGAGAGTGGTGAGTGTTGCACGGGCATACAACTTGAATCGTTCGACCATCAGTACCATTTATAAACAAAAAGATCGAGCAGCAGGACCCAAATATTGAACGTTGCACAAAGTTTGCAAATCAATTGAATGCTGCCATACAGTGCTACCGCATCATTTATGATGAAAAAAAGAAGAAAACTGTGCAATCGTCGTTAGATCGCTTCTTTCGGCCAGTTTCTAATACAGACGCTCCCCTACTTACGAACGAGTTAGGTTCCGAGCGATTGTTCATAAGTTGAATTTGTTTGTAAATTGATTCAGTGCTATATTTTTTATGTTTAAGGCCTATATAAGTATATTGAAGGTTTATATAAGTGCATTTGTATGTTTAAGGCTTGTATAAGTAACACGCATTGGTTTGTACTGAAAAAAACATTTAATAAAATGGAGAGAATAAATACAGTACTGTATACATACATTAGAGAGAGAGAGATTTATGTGTTCATTCGCTCACAGCGCCAGGCGTTGGTATTAGCGGCGGAAAGAAGCACTACGCGCAATACAAAATCGAACTTACGAACATTTTTCGACATAAACGCAATTTGCAGACATGTTCGTATGTACCGTTGTTCGTAAGTCGTATGTTCGTAAGTAGGGGAGCGTCTGTACATAAATCTCTCTCTCTCTCTATACAGTACTGTACATATTCTCTCCATTTAATTAAATGTTTTTTTCAGTACAAACCAATGTGTGTTACTTATACAAGCCTTAAACATGCAAATGCACTTATATAAACCTTCAATATACTTATATAGGCCTTACACATAAATTATAATACAAAATATAGCACTGAATCAACTTACAAACAAATTCAACTTATGAACAATCGCTCAGAACCTAACTCCTTCGTAAGTAGGGGAGCGTCTGTATTGAAGGAATTGGGACTTGATTAGTATGCATTTTATAAGTAATGAGTTTGAATTTCTCTAAAGGACACAATGATGCTAAAAATATTAACCCTGACAAACAAGGGGTGATTACAATTTAGTGTTGAAGACAACGACCGAACACAGCAGCTAAAGCAGCAGCGCAAACACTTGCTGCACAGTATGCACAGCAACAAGGGCTGAGCCGATCTCAAGAACAGTCTGCAGACAAACTGTACACAGCTAAAGGCCTACCGTGCCTACCAAAAATGTATTCCAAAATTGAGCCATTAATGTCTCAAGAGGAGGGATAGTATAGCCCCAGAGGTCTCCAAACCTACTTTTAAAAAAATTGCAGAAACTGTCTCACCTGCTGTAGACACAACTCTCAAGGCAAAGAACGACCCAAGCGCGGAACAAGGCAAACAGGGACATATCCCTTCGAGGTTCTGAACATGGATTTCATCGAACTGAACCAAAGTGGCACATACAAGTACTGTCTGGTGATCATTGACACAGTTACCAAGTGGGTTGAGATATGCCCATCCAAGAAAGCTGAAGAGAAAGGAGAAGCGGATTCTCTCACTCAGTGGTTATCCAAAATGTTCCAAGAAAGAACTGTGATAAATGCAAATGATCTGCCAACATCTTCTCTGCCTCCCACACAGAACGTCCTGTCCCCAGGCGACCTGGTACTCGTCAAGGTGATAAAAAGAAAGTGCTGGTCATCTCCATGTTGGGACAAGGACCTCACCGTGTGATTTTGAACGCTAACTTCACCAAGTTGGCAACCACCGTCAAAGCTGATGAAGCGTCTGTTGGAGCTCACGACCATGATCCAGTGTGGGGCTCGGATGTCCCCCTCGAACACAAACACTGGTCAGTCTCCTCCAAAATCCTGATGGCTCTGTTCCCCTAGTACTGGTCAAGGAACAGCATAGAACACCCTACATCTGGAAACCATTGACTCCAGATTCCAGGCCTATGTCAACGCATCAGTCCGACTACAACAAGGCCGAGAAGTTCAAATCACCACCGTCAAAATCGAAGGAAGACACCTGGATACATCAGTCCCACTGTGGTCAAGTATAAGAATGAAGTGGTTGGTCATCGTCATCACCGCTCTGTGTTCAACCACATGAGGGGACCTCCCGGAACCTTGGTGCACTCCCGCTGGAGGAGAGTGCCCCACTAGCTGGTTCCGGAGGCGGTCAGGGGCAGTGTTCCCTCTAAGCTGCGCGCGTGCGCAATTGCGCACTACTCTCGTCTTCTCTGCGCAGCAGCAATCATATGGCGCGCAGTAAAAAAAAAAAATCGGATTTTTTTTTTTTTTTTTTTTACCCCTTTCCCCATGATGGCGCCGTTTAAGCGACAGCCAGTGGCAGTGGCTCTGTCCACTTATGTTTTTCGTGTTTTACATGAAAAATTAGAGGGAACATTGACATGCACCTGCTTGTGGCAGGTGTGATACTGGTGTGCCCATAGCGAGCAATGATGATGTCGTGACCGGATGATTCGCCTAAAGACGTTTCGCCGACGGACGTTTGACAGACGGACAGGTCGCCGAATAGACGTTCCGCCGAACGTTCATTCGGCGACCTGCCCGTCTGTCAAACGTCCGTCGGCGAAACGTCTTTAGGCGAATCATCCGAGTACCGATGATGTCGCTCACACTGGTACTCGGTGCGCTCAGGGAGGTTGACTTTCTGCTCAGACCAACGAAAAATTAGAGGGAACATTGGTCAGGGGCCCTCCATATCTGCAGCCCGTCGACCAGGACACCCATCGTCGTCCAGGTCCCGTTCATCACCCTACAGCTTGCTCACTTGGGGATACAGGGGATCGACTGCGGGAGATCCGGTTCTGCAATGGGGATGGCTTGACTGGTTCCTCTCGGGCTCATGGACACAGACTGTTTTGAAAGCCCTAGTACCGTTCTTAACTGTTATTGCTCTCGTGCTTGTTATCCTGACCTGTTGTTTGCCCTGCTTCTCAGCTTTGATCAAACATACCATTAATGCCACAGTCGAACGTACCATGATTGTTGAAACCCAGCTAATGCTAACTCGTATACACATGCAACAATCCATACCCCAATCTGACCCTGATGGTGTGCTACTTTCTGACACTGATTAATATGTCTTTCCTATTCCGAGACACCAAGCCATGAGGCGATCGTCCCAAGCGGGAGGTTGAGGGAGGAATTTTCCCCTCAACTGCATGAGGGTTTTTCCACCCCTTCTGGTCAGTCTAAACTCCAGTTCAAAGTAATTTGTGAAGAATTTTGTTCAAAAGTAGCGTCGCTAACGAACGAGGTTTTGATGTTTTTATACTCACAACAGCAAGGAATTGTAAGATATGCTGACTTACTATTTTCAATTGCTGGTTAGTATTGCATCAGTTTGGTGTGAGTTATAAAAACAGTTGAGTTATGATAAGACATCAGCTTTGCCGTTGTTTGGGCGTATCAGCCCACACACTGTTTCTGTTATCTTCTCTGTACAGCACCATGTTTTTACATATAAATAGAGGCACAAACTCTTCGTTCGGAGAGAGTTGCAGGACAACAGACCGTGAGCGGTACGCGCTGTTTGAGCTCTCCACACACTGCAGTTTGGTAATAAATTAAATCTGTTTGAAATTGGTCTTACTCTTTCTTAACCTGCCTCCTGAAGTTGTTTTAGAGATCCAGATCTATCAAGAGCCTTCTTTTATTGTGGATAAAAGATAGTTCCAATTCAAAAGCCGCAGTGGAATTTATCAAGACATTTGCCTCGATTATCACCCTGGAAAGTTACAACAAAGTGGCAAGAGTTTTCAGATTTTGTAGAAAAAAGCCCCCTGACAAGCTGGCAAGTGGTCGCGCATTATCGTATTGTGATGACATTTGTGCACGTCATTTTCGAAATATTTTGAAGGGAAGGCAAAAACAAACAACTCTTGATGCGTTCATTTTGAAGACTCCGGCTGAACGTGCGGGTGGAGTCGACCCGTAGAACAAAGGTAAAAAAGATTAAAACTAAATTAGAATTCAGTTTTGTGTAAAGTTACATTAAACCAGTGGCGGGCCGTCAGGGCCTTCAAGGCCTTCTCTGCTGGCCTAAGAAATATCTGAATCATATTTTGTCCATCAATACTTATTATTCCAAATGGTCTGTTAGCTTCCTTTCATTGCTTTTCCCCCTGGTTGTACTGCTTCCAGATGTGTGTTTTCATATTGAAGCATTTAACCAATCACATTTCAGCCATTATTTGTTGCCAGGATCAGAAATCTGCCTCAAAGCCTTCACAATCAGTTCTGGGGGCTCTGCTGCATTAAACAAGACTGTTGCTTTTAACCAATCAGATTTCGAGTTGGCAACCCCACAATGCTTTTTGCAGCCATTGGCATTTTGCTGGCTGGGATATGTCATTGCTTTCACCAACTATGATTGGCTAGCTATAGAGAGTAGGCGGGCCAAAGCCATAGTGAGGCAGCCAGAGATCGCAAACTTCACCCACATTGGCCGACAAAGGCAAAAACAAATGGATTTGGTTGCAGATTTGCTCACAAAGCTATTTTCCAGACTGACTTTTCCAGAAAAAAATTGACATCATTAAGAAAGGGCGGTCAACTCCGAAGCTAGCAAGCCTGTTGTGTTGATTTAAAGCCATTTTCAAGACAGACTATGCCGGAAATATGACAGGACAGGCTCGACTTTCATCATTAGCTTCGATGGCGATAGAAAAGAAGGAAGAAAGAAAGGAGGATGGATATTGTGTACAGTTAAAAATGATTTTTGGTGAGTAAAATATGGCTATATTCCTAAATAATATTTCAATTGTGGGCCCGGTTCTGATATCTGAAAAGCTCCAGTGTTTGTATTTAAGCACCAGTGTTTGTATTTAATCACTAAATGCTGCTAGGAAGTGGATTTTACCCCATTTTACCCCAGTTTAATTTTTGCACTTTCGCCATTGACGGCCATCACTGTCTTTTCCCGGGGAAATCACCCACCTGGCCTGGTTGTAATGTCTCAAAAGCTCCAGTATTTGTATTCAATCAATAAATGCTGCAAGGAAGTGGATTTTACCTCATTTTAGTGCATTTTTTGCCGTTTCACGTATGGACGTATATGGACGTATCGACGTTCATTGCTGTCTTTTTACCGGGGAAATGATACTCCGGGCTCAGTTCTGATGTCTAAAAAGCTCCAGTATTTGTATTTAATCAATAAATGCTGTTTTCGGCTGGATTTTACCCCATTTTCGGGCAATGTTTGCCCGTACGCCATTGACGTTCATCGCAATAATATTTCAATTGTGGGCCCGGTTTTCATATCTGAAAAGTTCCAGTGTTTGTATTTAAGCTGCAGTGTTTGTATTTAATCACTAAATGCTGCTAGGAAGTGGATTTTACCCCATTTTACACCAGTAATTTTTTTGCCATTTCGCCATTGACGGTCATCGCTGTCTTTTCCCGGGAAAAATCACCCCCCTGGCCTGGTTGTAATGTCTCAAAAGCTCCAGTATTTGTATTAAATCCATAAATGCTGCTAGGAAGTGGATTTTACCTCATTTTAGTGCATTTTTTGTATTGACGTAAATGGACGTATCGACGTTCATCGCTGTCTTTTTACCGGGGAAATGATACACCGGGCCCAGTTCTGATGTCTAAAAAGCTCCAGTATTTGTATTTAATCAATAAATGCTGTTTTCGGCTGGATTTTACCCCATTTTCGGGCAATTTTTGCCCGTACGCCATTGACGTTCATCGCTGTCTTTTCCCGGGAAAATCACCCCCTGGCCTGGTTTTAATGTCTGAAAAGCTCCAGTATTTGTATTTAATCATGAAATGCTACTAGGAAGTGGATTTTACCCCATTTTTGTGCATTGATTTATTGATTGTTTTCTATGTTTTACAGCTGTAGCTACAGTAGAGGTGTTATAGCCATAAAATAGTTTTTGAGGGTTGGATTGATACGTTGAAGGCGCTACCAGAAAATGCACGGACCGCCACTGCATTAAACGTATGTTTGTGTGTTTCTGTATATATTAATCCAAGTTAATTTAAATTTGTTTGTTTGGTTAGGAGTGCGATGCTGTGGATAAAGTCCCCCCGATAGCCCCACCCCAACCCCCTTCCCGCCTGCTTCTGCGTATGTGTATGTCCGTCTGTGTATCCTCCGCATCTAATTGTATAGTTCTATTGAACAAATTTTAGTACTATTAAACCACTCGTTATTTGTTACTTTGTCAATATATGGCGAATTAGAACATATAAAAATGTTTTTCCAATCCAATATCCTGTTTTTGGTGTTTTTTCAGAGGGTTGGAACGAATTAATTTGTTTTTATTTCGTTTCAATGGGAAACGTTCACTCGAGTTACGAGAAGCTCGACATACGAGCTCAGTGCCGGAACGGATTAAGATCGTATGTCGAGGTACCACCGTAGTATGGTAGTAATAATAGGGGTGATCCTACTTTGTGGTTTTTCGATTATCGCGACCATGTCTGGTCTACATTATCCGCGATATTTTGAGGGATGGCTGTCGTCTGGAAAATACTGAAAATATTTGTTGTAGTAACCTTTTGCAACAAATCTAATAAATGGCTCCTTAAAAAGTAAGCATCAAAAAACGCAACTCTTGATGGCCACAAAGACCAACATATGTAGCATGTGTATTATGACTTTTTGTACCGTTTATTCGTTTGAGTCAATAATCTTGAACAAATCATATCAATGCTTTGGCAAGAAATGGTGGCAGTATGGGTTTTGAGTGTACAGGGTGAAGTCATTTATGCAATGCTCAAACCACATACAGAGAGGCCATCTGGATGCCGCTGACTCAGCACACCACAGGTATAACTTCACCAGAGTGCTTCAGTATTGATAAAAAATTACCAACATTTCACCCCAGAAAATTAAGAGATATATAAAATATGTAAATAAAAACATTCATTTCCTGAACCGCTTTGTCCTCACTAGGGTCACGGGGGGTGCTGGAGCCTATCCCAGCTGACTTCGGGCCAGAGGCAGGGGCACCCTGAATCAGTGGCCAGGCAATCGCAAGGCACGAGGAGAAAAACAACCATTCACACTCACACTCATACCTAGGGGCAATTTAGATTGACCAAACAGCCTAAACATAAAAGCATAAATCATGTGTTGGAGCTATTAGATGGACCTCTATAGTATCTCTCTCTCAGTTTGTTTCCGTCACACAGTGGCAAAACCTGGAATTTGCATGAGGGGGTGCGTGCGCCTGTGTGTATATTACATACAGTAAAGTGTAAAAAAGAACTGGCACTTTGCTGTGATATAAGCTGGATGTTAAAATATCATTCCTGTTTTCCAGCGTGCAAAATTAATTTAAAATGATTAGCTGACTCCGAAAAAGCCCGCAGAGCCACGTTTACTTTTCCAGGGTTTGTGTTTCATCATCTAGAGCACAGATTTCAAAACTGTAATGCAAGCCCCACAAAAGGTTTGACTCATCCACACATTCTGCCTGTCCACTCATTTCAAACATTGTAACTTGCGTGCAAAGGGGAAAAAAATCATTCATTTATTTTCTGTACTGGTGCTGAGCATTATTTTTTTTCATCTCTCATCTAATTTTCTGAACCACTTTATCTTCACTATGGTTGTTATCCCAGCTGCCTTCGGGCATGAGGCGGGGAGGATACCCTGAATTGATGGCCAGCCAATCGCAGGGCACAAGGAGACAGACAACCATGCACACTCACACCCATACCTAGGGCACTTAGAGTGCCTAATCAGCCTACCATGCATGTCTTTAGAATGTGGGAGGAAACCAGAGCACCCGGAGGAAACCTACGCAGGTCCGGGGAGAACATGCAAACTCCACACAGATGAACATGACCTGGAATTGAACCCAGGACCCCAGAGCTGTAAGGCTGACACGCTAACCGCTCGCACCACCAGGCCACCTATTCATTTATTTTCTGTACCGGTGCTGAAGTGTTAGCACATTTAACCAACATTCAGCACAATTCCCAAGTAAAATGATCAATTATTTAATTAAAACTTTGCAAATATGCTCCTACTTGCTGTCAGACATGTCTAAGGCTGCAATGCTGTTGTTGTTGTTCTTTATCCATAACGAAGTACTGTACACACAATACACTATGTACTGTACTTTTGGATTTTTATCACAAAAAGGGCACCCTCGTCGTTCACCTATCGCGCTCATTGATACAACTGCATGCCATGATTATTTTTGATGACATAAATTAAAAACATGAGTCGCATTGTATCGCATGAGATAAACAGCTCTCTTTTTAGTTTTATATTTTGTACTTTAGTTCAAAATAGCAGAAACGATTCCAATTTTTACTAATACAGTAATACCCCGACACACGAGTGCCCCGACATACAAGCAATTTGAGCTCCAGCAGCCCATGCAACCCTTACGAGAATGCCGGTATGTAAGATCAATGAATATATATAATGCTGTATTGATCTCATTCTTTAATGACAGCTGACAAGGGGTCTGAAATCATTTTTTTTGGTCCAAGCTCACCACTCTTAATTTAGCAGGCAGTTGTAACCAGCTGGTGAAAATTTCACAATGATTAAAGTCTATTACATAGTATTTTTCTTCCTTGCATTTGTTTCTCCCACACTTGCAGCTCCTGATTTGTGGCTGATGTTGTTGTTTTTTTCCTTCTTTGAACGGAATGTTTTGCTATTTCTCAACAGAACCACAAACTGCATAATTTCATGTCTGCAATCAATTAGACAGTCATTTTCATTTCTGCATCACTACTCTTGTTGCTCATGATTGTATCTGCCAATAATTATATTTCTGACTTCACCTTCATTAGAGGTGGCCCGGTGGCGCGAGTGGTTAGAGTGTCGGCTTGGGGCCCTGGGTTCAAATACAGGGTCGGTCCACCTGTGTGGAGTTTGCATGTTCTCCCGGGCCTGCATCGGTTTCCTCCGGGTACTCCGGTTTCCTCCCACATTCCAAAGACATGCATGGTAGGCTGAGTGGACACTCTAGATTGCCCAGAGGTATGAGTGTGAGCGTGAATAGTTGTTTGTCTCCTTGTGCCCTGCAATTGGCTGGCCACCAATTCAGCATGTCCCCCCCCTCTGGCCCGGAGTCAGCTGGGATAGGCTCCAGCACCACCCTAATGAGGACAAAGCGGCTAAGAAAATTAGATGAGATCATCATTCGGTGAGATAAAACTAAGATTTATCAAGGACAAACAGCACAATGCTAAAATTTTGAATATTTCACAGGGAAGCCACCCCTTTTAGACCTAAAACAGTCCATGAAAGACAAAACAGATAAAGGAAATATAGTATAAAAAAGTATAATGCAAGATGAATCTTAGAGATTAAAGTCGATTTCAACATCAGGGTTTCCCTTAGGATTGTTTTAAAATTGTGGGAAGTGGGCCAAACGCCCCATTTCGTTTTCATTGTATATATATATATATATATATATATATATATATATATATATATATATATATATATATATATATATATATATATATACACATATATATATATATATATATATATATATATATATATATATATATATATACACATATATATACATACATACATACATACACACACATATACACACACACATACATATATATATATATATATAGAGAGAGAGAGAGAAAATCCATGCAGGCCAGGGGAGAACATGCAAACTCCACACAGGTGGACCGACCTGGATTCGAACCCAGGACCCCAGAAATGTGAGGCCACTCAACCACCTGGCCGCCCCCATTACAACTGACCTTTCAATCAATTTTAACATAGCTTACATCTTCCGCTTCAGATTAGTAGTATTGTTGCCAACAAGTTTGTGGTCTGCGGTCTCCCCACTTGGAAAATGCATTCCGTTCTTTTTTCGGTAAGATTTTATTTGAAATCTAACCATATATCAGGGACTGTTCCCGGATACTTAACCCAATTGAAGCCTTTGTTAATCACCATTCCAAAGTAAGATTGAGGGGTTTATGAGTGGGTTCAGCATATCACATGAATGACACGACTATACACGGCCAGGATGCACTCTGACTACCTACTCGTACAGTCAGCAAAGGTTGGCAAAGGAATTGTGAACATATGACAGAAATTATGTAGCATTTAAATCCCTTCTTATCAGATCAATACTGGCAATTCTGTCGTTATGCTACAGTCTAACAGGTTTTTAGCTCCTCATCATTATATGATTGTCATGAAAAAAATATTTAAAAAAATATTTTCTTTATTGCCATTGTAAACAAAAACACTGGTACAGACCAATCATAAAAAAGCTCAGCTGCAATGACCAAAAACAGGAACAACAAAGAGTAATCGCATACAAACTTTATCACAATTCATTTAAATCATTATTTTCTTCATAATTAATGTGCCATGAAGACATTGATCAAGTAATAATGATTATTGGACATCAACTAAATGCTATAATTTATATATTATAGTTTTTTATGTTTGTTAAATTTCTATTTTTTTGTTTTGTTTTAACTACTTCGCAATAGTATTGTGCCGCCTCATGGTGTAGCATTTCACTCGCCTGACTTTGGTGTGGGCAGGCGCAGGCTCGATTCTCGCTGGTGGCGGTATAATTGTGAGTACGGATGGTCGTTTGTCTCTCTGTGTGCCCTACAGCTGCCTGGAGCCCACTCTAGGATGCTTCTCCCGGAGTCAGCTGGGATCAACTTCGGCAACTCCACATCCCTTACGTGGATGCGTGGTAGGAAGGTGAATGAATTATCTGCTCTGACGCACTTGGGAGCCATCACATACATGTACACTCAACAAAGGGTGGTGAATAATTATGCATGGTCAAACATACTGTTGCTCTTCAAGCAATCTCTAGCTAAACTGTGTGTTTGTGTTTGGGCCTGTGTGTGTGTGTTATAGGCCCAAGGCATGGTCTCATTGGCAGAGCAGAGACTGCTTAGATGCTGGTATGAGGAAGAAATTATACTTTTGATAGCTTTCTCAGACGCCGTGAGGATTGGGGGAAAAGCTCTTTGTATAGTCCTGCCTTGTACTGAAGACCATTTTTTTTACATCAAAAGCATTGGGAGGTTAGTACACGTTAAGTCCCATCCTTCGGTTAATTAAAATAAGTAAGGGTCTTTCTGTAATGTGAAGAAAAACATCAATTAAAAAATAAATGTGTTTGAAGGCACAAACGGGTTAATTGAAAAAAAAATGTACTGTGATCCTGCTTCAACATCCGCAGCTTCAGTACATCGCGGATGTTATATTCAGTATAAAAAAAAGTTTATAAAATGTCAAAATTCAGGCTGAAATCGCAACTGATTTTGAATCGTCATTTAAAATGCCTCCTAAGAGCCCTGTAGAATAATCATTACTGGAGCCACCGCCGCCTACCGGTTGCAGAGCAGGGACTTTAGGTCAAAAGCGGAGCCTCAACGAGCCGAGGACGGCGGTCCGGTGGCGAGCGAGGTCTGCCCCGTGACCCAGCCCCGGCCAAAACAGGCAGCACCACGGTACGTCAAGAAATAGTGCCCTAACATAACTGAAGAGAATGGTTATTTTTCAGAGTGAGTTTTTAACATTGATGAGACTAGCCTTTTTTGGCCTTCCCAGACATTTTTATTCAAAGATTAACTGAAAATGCCAGGGTTCACATGGATCACCTGACGCTCATCTATTATGTGGGCATGCTGCTGGCTGGCTTCATGGAAAAGCCAGCCTTAATCTACAAGTTCATCTGTCCTCGTGCTTTAAAAAACAAGAACAATAAAAATAATAATACGGACATAGGACATAGGCCCTGTCGTCATCAACAACAACAAAAGCCTAATTGTCATCACACCCAGAAACTGCGTATGACGAAATTGGTAGTGCTTCTCCATAAGGTGCGTTTTCTCGGAGACCCAAATAAGTGATAATTTCGGACTCGTAATTTGGCATTCTGCCGTTATGGATACATCGCATCACCCCCCGAGCGGATCACTTACCTCTCACTGTCTTTCACTTACCTTCAGTCAGCCAGTGGGAGGCAGATCACCGCCCAAACGTCTTTTCATATTACCTCACCCCGAAGTTATTACACAGAAGGGATTGTGTATTGTGTTACCGCAAGTTTAGAGTCCTGATGGATGTGGGGAAAAATCTGTCCTTAAGCCTATTTGTCCATACTTTGTGGGACTTATAGCGTCTGCCAGAGGGCAGCAGCTGGAATAGATTGTGACCAGGGTGGTATGGGTCCCCGATGATGTTCCTGGCTCTGCTGAGGTAACGAGGGCTGGCAATGTCTTCCAGTGAGGGCAGAGAGCAGCCGACGATCTTCTGGGCAGTGTTAATCACTTTCTGCATGGCCTTTTTTTGTCTGCTGCCGTGCTTCCAGCGTACTTGCTTCCAGTCTACTGGATGAGTGACCGGAAAGCCTGGATCACGAAAGCCTTCACATCAAGCGGAGAGGACCTATTTTCATTATGAGTATAGTATTTAAAGTATTTCTATTTTTTATATATAAATTATATTTAGATATTAATATATTAGTCTTCTCATATGATTATAACTGAAATATTTAATAAATACGCTTCTTGATAATTGTACTTGTTTACTTGTATTTTTGTATAGGCACGAAAACGTACTATGGTAGTAATAATAAGGGTTATCTGACTTCGCGGATTTTCGATTATCACGGCCATGTTTGGTCTACATTATCTGTGAAAATCCAGGGATAAGTGTATTTTGTTTTTGTCAAAAAGCTCCTTTAGCCTGTTTTGCATGAGGCGTGCACAAACTCCAATTTCTGACGAGACTCCTTTTTTTTAACAACAAAAGGGTGCATTTCGGATCATCTCGGAAATAGCAGCCTCGCAAATGGTAACCTCATTTGCAATGTGGAAACACGAATGGAAAGTACAGTATCTACAACATGGTGTCAGGAGCGGCCGTTTGTCCCTCCAGGCTTGCTGTAAAGGCAGAGCAGCTGGAATCAATCCGTTGATTACTCCCTGAGTTTGTATTTAAACACCAATTAGTTCTATTATCAGTGTCGGATCGTTCCTGCAAGTCCTGCATGTGTCCTGCATGCTGCTGCATATTCCTGCATACTCCCGTTTTGGTTCCAAGCCTTTGTTGATTAGTGGATCCCCTTTGATTTATTAAATATGTTGTTTTGAAGCTAATACCTCGTCAAATCCTACTTCCCCGCACCTGGATCCGAATCCATTCCCGGTCGTGCCACGACGACGCGGCGAGATCGTAACACATGGATTGACGACCAAATCGCGTTCCAACCGATCTTTCTGTCCCGAATGTGGTCGTAGGTCAACGACTGCCTGTAATCCAATAGAATGTCGTCAAAATGTACTAAACATTGTTAGTAATAGAACTAGAGCAGGGCAATAAAACGATAACAATAATGATCGTGAAATATTTTTTGTCAAAAATAATAATAAAAACTTTCGAGAGAAAAATTTGATAATTTTAAACTGCAATTATACCACCCGACCCAACATGGAATGGGGGCGCTGTTGCGACACGAACGCTAGTTTCAGACTGGAGTTCAGGAGAAGGAGAGGATGATGAGGAAATGTTTTTTGGTTTTTTAGCTAGGTTAGCAATAAAGGCTAACAAAAGGAGAATACCATGGCCAAAATGAGCAATTATGAGACGCAGGACACAGGCCGCATCCACCGTTTCCTTTCTTTTTTTTAAATGCCTTGTAAATACCTGTGCACAAGGAGCAGCCTTATTGAAAATGTCCTTAACCCACTGTCCTCACTTGAAGACAGCCTGTATTACTTGATATCAAGGTGTTTCCCCATTTTATGAAATTGTTCTGAAAACGTTGTGAAAATCTAAAACTTGTTACCTTAGGTTGAAATGGGTTAAGTCCATCCAACTTTTTTATTTTATTTTTTTGTAAATGGCCATTTGTGAAGTAAACTTACAGTTCTTTTTATGATGCTGAAAATAGTCTGCTTGCCAATGGTGATTATGTCTTCAGTCTATTATTTTATTTATTTCCTATTGCACTTTTGGTCTGAAAGCAAGTTCATAAAAATAAAGGCACCTGTCAAAATTTCTGCAGGTTTTATTCTTTAGTTTTAATAGTGTAAGGGGGAGTTGTCCTATCTTTATTGCACAACAGAACAACAAAAGTAGTTTTTAAAATCATCATATTTCATATTCTCTTAGTTAGTTATCGTCTAGGGCAGGGGTTGGGAACCTTTTTGACGAAGAGAGCCATAAACAATTCATTTTTTGAAACATTATTCCTTGAGAGCCATACTCAGAATTTAAAAGTAAAAATACATGAAAATGTGTGCATTTATTAATCATTTCACCACTTTGAAAGTAAAAAAAGTCTGAATTCTTTTAAGAATATTTTTTCACGGTTGCTAATCAATGAGTATCAATGAGAGTAAGCATGCAGAAGAGTATAATGAAGAAAAATTATGATTAAAAAGGCGCCACAGTGTGACGCTCCTATTGGTGCGTTCGGGGCTTAGGTGGTCTCTCACCAGCGGTTCCTATATTTTACCACACAGGTTAGCAGAGAGCCATATACACCCATCAAAAGAGCCACATATGGCTCCCGAGCCATAGGTTCCCTACCCCTGGTCTAGGGTGTAGTCTGCCTTTTGCTTGAAGTCAGCTGGATTAGGCTCCAGCAACTCCTGCAACCCTTTCGAGGATGAGAGGTATGGAAGATAAATGAATGCATGAATGAAGAAAATGTAATTTAAAAAGATGAAACAGTTTGTGACGGCTTTCTTGATCCAAGCTTTCCGGTTGGTCATCCAGTATACAGGCAGCAAGACTTTGTTCTTAGTGGTATTAAGATCGTTTTGTCTACTTGTGGTCATGTCTGGTCTACATTATCTGCGATATTTGAGGAATTACTGTACTCGCCTGACAAGCGTGGGATCGAAACATGTCAGGTAACAAACCTAAAAACACCATTGTCTGTTATAAATAAAACAGGCTTTGTTCTTGTTTTTTTAAAGCATGAGGACGGTCAAACTTGTTGTCATGGTTAAGACAGCCCTAATAGGCTGGCTTAACCATGAAGCCAGCCAGCAACCTCCCCACACATGAAGAGAGTCATAACGCTAGCACTTTCAGTTCATTTTTGAATACAAATGTCCGGCAAGGCATACTCTACCAAAAAACTTGTCGTTGCCTGTTCCGGCCAGGGCCGGGTCGCGGGGCAGACCTCGCTCGCTGCCAGGACGTGCCGCCAGATCGCCAACCTAGGCTCACTGTAGCTCCGCTTTTCAGACATGTCCTCGCTATGCAATGAGGAAGCGACGGTGGGGCCGGTAATGATTCTCCCACAGGAAGGGAGCATTTTAAACGATGATTCAAAATCCAAAGAAAGCTGGAAAAGGCTAGGCATTGGCTTCATCCACGTGGTAATGTGCGAGATGGTAAGCTCACTCGCAACAGAACAGGAGAATGCAAGATATTTTATATAGTATGTCGCGTCATTTTTCTTCTGTGTTAAAATTCTTCTTTGCTGCTGGGCACCTATTGAACGCCAAAGATGAAGCCGTACCCTGACTTCCTCCATTTTTCATCTGTTGTCCGCTTGCAAGTTTCAGCGTGGATTTTGAGATTTTCATGACCTTTTTTACATAAAATAAATTTATATAAAATAAATCTGCTATGTAGTGAAGCCGCGCAGTGGCCAAGGATCACAATACTAAGATTGTTTTTCCCCACACAAAGAAGCAAAAAAAATCTGCCAAACTCGTATTACGAAAACCTGTAGTTTGTATTGTGTGAGACTTTAATGTGAGGCATCAGACGTCAACCATTTTAAAAAAAATCTGTGACAGAAGGCTCACACACACACTTTCTCAATGCGGATAATAACATCAAGGCCTAAGCTAGCACTCCATCCCATCGAGTAATGTATACAGATGCATGCACGCACGCACACACTATTGATTTATTTTGATCAATTACATTGAAAACAGATGCTCATTACACTAACACACAGTCCTCGCGCGCACCGCATATGGTTGCATTTGTGTGAGGAGGGTTGGAAGCTTTTATGGATAGAAGAGACAAAGAAAATAAGGAGCAGTGGGACAAAAAGAGTGAGGAAAGGAAGCCCTTTCTTTGTATTTATGTATATATCTAATGCTCTCATTTGTCCCAAAGTGGGAAATGAGGGCTATTCCTCATAAGAAGCACTGGCAGACACACACTAAGTGCATGGTAACATACACACACACTTCTTCACACCTATCTGCCGCTGGGTGTGTGGGTGGGGTCATAGAGGAAGGGATTCCCTGTTTTCTCCTCAGCACCACAGCCTTTTTTGTGATGATAGCATAGACAGGTACAACTACACCTGGACGATATGACAAAAATTGTTATCACGATTAAAAAAAAAATTCAGTCGATATCGATAATTATCACAATAAATATCACATCTTTTTTCTAAGTAAATAAATTACTTTCCTTGTTATTCAATTATGAAAGTAGCTGTGTTGAATTTGCATATTCTCCCTGGGCCTGCATGGGTTTTCTCTGAGTACTTTGTTTTCCTCCCACATCCCAAAAATATGCTTAATAGGCTGATTGGACACTCTGAAATTGCCCCTAGGTATGGGTCTGAGTGTGCATGGCTGTCCAAGGTTGGTATGAAATTAAAATGGAATATATTTAAAAATGCTGAGAGTTTATTCAAAATCCAGTGCTTTAGAACGGGTGGGCCACTGTGGGTGCAGGATTTTGTTCCAGCACAGACACTTTGACCAATGAGATTTCTGCAGAAAACAAGAAGCACCTGACTGCCATCCACTGATTGCACTTGTAGGACACCGGATTTGTGAAAAGGTGTCCTCTTTATGGGTTTAAATGAAAACCTGCACCCACTGCATCCCTTTGTGGAATCGTTTGCCCACCCGTGGCTTTAGAAGCACATACGAAGGCAATGTGACCAAATTGTGTTTTTTCTATAGCCAGCTTGGTTCTTAGTATTTTTTAGGTTAGCTTTTCCAACCTTGGTAGTATCTACTGGTCAAATGTAGTGATTGGCATTCAGTTAAAATAAATGTTTATTTTGCCATTAAAAGTCATATTTTCGTATTCCATTAGTTGTTATATAGTAGTAGGATGCGTCACAAAAGCAACAAATATTAGCATTAAATTCAAGGTTCTGCTTTAAATGTATCTATCTCTTATAGAAGCACCATGGTTGTAGAGTGTGGCAAGAAAGACAACCAATTGAGATTTTGCTCACTGATTGCAATAGGGCCTTCTCTGCTTGACATAAAATGTGTGACCTTCTGCCTCACAACTAACTGCATATGCACCAAAGATTTATCAACAAAGATCCCGACTTTTTAGGTATGTTGCATGTCTATATAGTCGTTCATTCATCTTGTGTGCCATGGGCATATCCCAGTTAATTGCAGAGCATAACGAAACAAACACCATTGACGTAAACACACACCTAGGCATTCCCATATCAATCAGCCGACAAAACAATGCTTTTTGGATGTGGGAACGGGAATATCTAGAGACAACCCATGTAGACACAGAGGGGTATGGGAGGAAACAGGTGCACCCAGAGAAAATCCACACTGGCATGGGGAGAACACGCCAACGCCACAAAGGAACCCTTCATCAAAGAACTGTGAGGCAGATATGCCTTCTTTGTAATGTCATAGGGCACAACACTCTGTAGGGTTTGAAGGTAAGGCTGGGAAATAATGTAATATTATTATGTATTGCAATAGATAGGTATTTAATAGCAATAGAAAAATATGTAAAGGTAAAAAATTCAGAAAAGAATCTTGAGCCTATGCTTCAAAGCAGTCTATCCAAAAGTGGCTAGTAAAACACAGAAAAAAATTAGATTAGATTATAACATTATTTCATCCCGTATTCGGGAAATTTCCTTGGTTGCAGTAGCAAGACAGACACACAAGACATTGTAGACCTAGGATAAAAAACTAGAGCCACACACAGGAAGTCCACAAGGTGGGGACCTTCTGCAGACTGAGACTGAGGTTACCATACAGTCCCTCAGTAGTCTGGAGGTTTTAAAGATCATCTCCCTTGCCTAGATCCTCCTAAGCTGTCCTATCACCTGATCAGCAGCAGCGGAGAGGCCGGTGGGGGGCTTCAAAGCACACAAGCAGCCCAGCAAGCACCGGCAGCCCCTCCATCTGACCGGGGAGAGATCTCACGCTAGAAATGATGGAATGCTCGGTCTAGAGCAGGGGTCGGGAACCTTTTTGAAAGAGAAAGCCATAAACAATTCCTATTTTCAAATATTATTCCATGAGAGCCATAATCACAATTTAAAAGTCAAAACACATGAAAATGTGCGATTTTTTAACTCATTTTACAACTTTTAGAGTACAAAAAGTCTCTTAATTATTTTGACAACATTGTTAAGATGTTGCTAATCAATGAATGTCAATGAGTTCAATGAGTATCAATGAGAGAATGAATGCAGAAGACTAATGAAAAAAAAATCAATGCCACAGTGCCGACGTGACGTTCCTATTGGTGCGTTCGGGACTCGGCTCTCTCACCACCGGTTTCCATATTTTAGCTCAGAGCCATATGCACCCATCATAAGAGCCAAATGTGGCTCCCGAGCCATAGGTTCCCTACCCCTGGTCTAGAGTGTTGTCACTATCGTCCACTGCTCACATCTGATCGCATGTGCATGACAGCGGAGGCACGGCTGAATGGCTCCAAAGGCGTCTAGGACTAGCACAAGAAACCAAGCCACGCAACGGGTGGGGTCGAGTCACACAGGTCGCTACCGCTACCGGCTGCCACTTGAGCGGCGCCATCTTGGTTGCAGGAGCAAGTAAGATACAGACATAAGAAAAATACATTGTAGAGTTGGATAAAACTGGAACCGCACACAAGAAGTCTTCCACAAGGTGGGGAACTTCTGCAGTCTGAGACCGAGGTTGAAAATATGCAGAGTCACTCTTCCAAGCTTGTCCGCACAGTCCCGCAGTCTTCTAGAGCTGAAGAATCAACAGTAATAGAGTACAACCCCTCAACTCCATTTCTGGCCTGGTAAGCGCCGACAGCTCTTCCATCTGGGAGGGATCTCACTTTCCCCATAATAATGAATCGGATGATTGGTCTGAAGCGTCGCTTTTTCTCCCAGCACTTTTGTCCAGCTCTGGATTACCAGTGGCATCGAGGTGTTGCTCTTTCTGCTGCGTATTGATCACAACTAATCCCATGTGTATGACAGCGGAGGCATGGCTGAATGGTTCCAAAAAAGAAGATTTGAAAATGTTAATAATTCATTCATTCATTTGCTGAACCGCTTATCCTCACATGGATGGCGTAGGGTGCTGGAGCCTATCCTGACCAGCCAGAGGCGGAGGGCACCCTGAATCGGTGGCTATCCTATCGGAGGGCACAGGGAGACAGACAACCATTCACGCTCACACTCATGCCTAGGGCTAATGTAGAGTTTTCAAACAGCCAACATGCATGCTTTTGTGATGTGTGAGGAAACCAGAGTACCTGGAGAAAAATCACGCAAGCCCGGGAAGAACATGAAAACTCCACACAGTGAAGACCGATCTGGTATCAGACCCTCAGCCCCAGAACTGTGAGGCAGACGCACTAACTACTCGGCTGCCGGGCCGCCTTGAACCTTTTAGTATAGTAATTTCCCCATATGTAAAAAAACGTAATATTCTGTTCAAAGATTCATCTAATATTCATTCTTCTCTCTCAGAACTTAATATCCAATTCCCGCAATCACTATTGTCTCAGAAGACAAACCAATGTCAAAGCCCATTGATTGATTGAAAGTACTTCAGTGTTAAAAAAAAGAAAAAGAAAGAAAACTGACTATTTTTTTCCATACGTGCACGCTATCACGTGATGTGAAGACAAGAAACATCAATCCATAGGGGACAGGCGCGCGCGCACGCGCTGTCTGCATTGGTTTGAACATCATTGCGATAACGTCATTGAGTTGTATATATTACCAATTTCTAGGCGTCTTAGAAAAGCTGATTCGAACATGCGACTGTTCAGTCATTTTATATGCCTATACGTACCCGCATACGAACATACATAAAGAGAAAGTGGACGTGCACACAACAACACTGATATGCATTGGGGGAGATGTTAAAATTACAGAACTACAACGGGCTGATGTACAGCAGCAGACCACAAAGTAAAACAGCTTGCCTCCTCACGTGGAAAAAAGGCATGAAGGTTCCATTTCAGATCCATTTTTGGTAATTTATTTCACTTCTGCGAACCCCTCGTCCCAAATGTTTTTCCTACCTGTTTTGAAGAATGCATCAGTGTCGGGGTCACTGGGCGCCTCCTCGGCCGCTTCTGCGGGGTTCATGCCGGATTCCGGTTTAGCACAAGCTGACAGACAAATGACTCAAAACAAAGGAGGCGTGCAGAGGTACAAAATATCCACTTGGTGTTAGGCGTCACGCGTGCAGGGTCTACTTGAGATAGCCTCCATCTCGCTGCCCGGCTCGCTTTCTGTTGCCTTCTGCGTTTGTTTGGTGCCTGAGGGCTGGCGGCGATCCTCTCTATTGTTCCCCGACCAACCTCCCCGTTGCTCCGTCAGGGTCTCTCTGCCTCCCCTCCCTTCTTGCGGCCGCCCGCCTCCTCCCCCTTCCCCTTCCCCTTTCTCCCCTCCTTCCAGTCGATCTACTGACATTTACAGTAATTCCTCGAATTTCGCGGATAATATAGACCATACATGGCCACGATAATCCAAAAACCGGTGTAGGATCAACCCTATTATTACTACCATACTACATGTTTTCGCGCCAATACAAAAATATTTTTTATTTTCATACATGATGTGAAAGTCATGCTATTTTAATAACCTAGTATGCTGATCTGTGCCCACTCCGCAACAGGAGGCGGCGGTGGCTCCGGTAATGATTCTTCCAGGACGCTTAGGAGGCATTTTAAACGACGAATCAAAATCCAAACAAAGCTAGAAAAGGCTCGCCATTGGCTTCATCCAAGTGGTAAAGTTGAGAATTTTATAATGGATTTTATAATGCACGTCTTTCTTCTTCTGTGGTTAAATTCTTCTCCGGCGCGTCATTCTTCTTCTGCGGTTAAATTATTTTTTGCCGCGTCATTCTTCTACGGCGAAATTCTTCTTCGGTGCTGAGTGCCATGCCATTCAGCACCTAAGACTATATGTAACATTAGGACTTTAGCCTTAAAATAAGAAAAACTATTTGTCACAATAACAAAAAAAAATGTAACCTTCCACCCAATTAATTAAACAGAATTAGATTTATTCAGTTGAGAAGAAGAGAATAATTTTCTTGTCAATTACAAGCTTAATGAAGAAAAAGAAACACATGATGTGAAAGTAATCCTAATTTCAATAACCTAGTATGCTGATCCCATAAAAATGTAAAAAGAATTCTTGTTTTTTGTAGTCCTTTTTTAAAAAAAATACTTTCGACTTTCTTCGGGGTGCACAGAGGATCATTACGGTAGATGTCAGTGAGTTTGAGGGATTTTATAATAGCTCAGATGAAGACCCTGACGATCAACTTTATAGTCCCAATAGCCAAGATAGGCAGAGTGAAGAGTCAAGTGGGTGTGATAAGCCAGACTGTAGTGAATCAAGAAAACGTTCCACACCCAAATGTAAAATCTCTCATCTCATTTTCTGACACGCTTTATCCTCATTAGGGTCACAGGGTGTGCTGGAGCCTATCCCAGCAGACTCCGGGCCAGAGGCAGGGGGCACCATGAATCGGTGGCCAGCCAACAAAATACATCCTTCCCAAAATAAAAATAAAAAAACGTCCATGAACAAAAAAGATGAAAAATCTTTTTTGTGGGAACTCTTCATGGCAATCATTTGGCTGGGTGTCATCTTGAAGATAACTAAAGTCTTGCCAAAAGAGGCAGAGAATCTGTTGACCCAAGGTGGAAAAAGAAGAAAGGTTGGCCAGTAAGTGGTATCAAAACAAATCTGCTACACTGCTCTCATCCATCTGTGCAGTTGATCCTCATGATAATGTTCCACATCATTTTCTGGTGGAAACTTTTGTTTTTAGGCTTGTTGAGCCCATGGTAGCCTGTTATGGAAGATCGCAAAGAAGCAGTATTATTTATCTTTGACACATTTGTCAAATTAGATAAAAACGTTTATGTTAAGTCTTGTTGTTGAAGTCACACCTTTGATTTATTTTATTTGAATAAATATACAAAGGCACATTTTCATGTTACCAAGCAATGTTCCCTCTAGATGTGCGCGTGCGCAATTGCGCACTACTCTCGTCTTCTCTGCGCACAGCAAATCATATGGAGCGCACAAAATAAAATCCCTTTTTTTTTTTTTAGCTGTGAGGCCGACGCGCGAACCACTCATTCGCCGGGCCGCCCATTCATAGATATTAATCATTAAATTTTATTATTACTAAATCATTTATGTGTAGTAGACATGCACCTGCTTATGGCAGGTGTGATACTGGTGTGGGAGGGAGGGAGGGAGGGAGGGAGGGAGGGAGGGAGGGAGGGAGGGAGGGAGGGAGGAAGGAAGGAAGGAAGGAAGGAAGGAAGGAAGGAAGGAAGGAAGGATCGAAGGAAGGAAGGAAGGATCGAAGGAACGAACGAACGAACGAACGAACGAACGAATGAATATGTATGTTTTTGGTGGCCAACATTGAGAGAGGATTCGTTCTCCTTCGTATCTGCCTGCCATGTGTGTGCCCACAGCAAATCCTCCACCAAGTATTTCAACACCTTGCTGTATTGCAAGTTCTCTCAGTTTGATCAAAATGACCATATAAAGTATTTCAACACCTTGCTGTATTGCAAGTTCTCTCAGTTTGATAAAAATGACCATATAAAGTATTTCAACACCTTGCTGTACTCTCTCTCTCTCTCTCTCTATATCTCTCTCTCTCGCTATCTCGCTCTCTCTCTCTCTCTCTCTCTCTCTCTCTCTCTCTCTCTCTCTCGCTATCTCTCTCTCTCTCATGATTATAATTTTGAGAGCGAGCGAATCCGTCGACCAAGTGTCCGTCGACGAAACGTCCGGGTACCATCTTTATCAGTTCACTGTATAGTACCCTCTTGTGCTACCTCCTTGTTTTTACCTTATCTTATCTTCGACCTGTTGTTTTTGTAAGGACCACAATTCTGATCTCGATCACAGTTAAGACCACAACCACGTTGCTCACCTCACGGATCCTGTACCTCTGCCTTGGACCTTCCCACGGACTCCACGGCTTTGACCCTCGCACCAACCTCTCCAACCTGCCTACGCTACTCCCCTTTTGCCTTCGCTCTGTCAGGGTGAATTGCAATAAAGAGACATCACCACAAGTGAAGCTGTCTTTATGCCTGGTATAGTTTCTCCTTTCAAAACCAGGAGGGTTGTTTCAAAGGACATCTGTGGTAGATGAGGATATGTTTCCATCAGAGCCTTTGCCACCTCAAGAAACATAAAAATTTCACATGTGGCCATGAATGCTAAAGCAGCACAGATAAAAATTAGATTGGACAGTTTAAATTTGAAGTCACAAAATACCCAGAATGTTTTTTTTACATTGGTGGAAGAAAATTTCATGTTTAAGTTTTCTGATCCTCTATTTCGCCTCTATTTATAAAGTGTTGTTAATGCAATTACAGGTATTTGCAGTCAGCAAAATGACTCAATGACATGACAATAAATAAACACATTGGCAAGGATGCAAGTGCAACAATGTAATTGCCAAGATTACAATAACACCACAACTGTGGGAGTCCTCCTGTCCTCCTTAATTCTCCATTCATTTGTCCCATACATGGAATTTCTCATTTTTAAATAATCACTGTGGAAAACACAAGCAATAATGTCTCATCTCATCTCATTTTCTGAACGCTTTATCCTCATTAGGGTCGCAGGGTGTGCTGGAGCCGATCCCAGCTGTCTTCAGGCCAGAGGCGAGGGACACCCTGAATCGGTGGCCAGCCGATCGCAGGACACAAGGAGACGGACAGCCATGCACCCTTACACCCATACCTAGGGGAAATTTAGAGTGTCCAACCAGCCTATCATGTATGTTTTTAGAATGTGGGAGGAAACCGGAGGAAAGCCACGCAGGCCCGAGGAGAACATGCAAACGCCACACAGGTGGAGATGACCTGGATTCAAACCCAGGACCCCAGAGCTGTGAGGCCGACGCGCTAACCACTCGCAGCATCGTGCCGCCAGCAATAATGTCACATAGTTCTAATTAAAAAACAAACTGTACATTACAAACGAACAAAAAAAAGTTTTTTAATTAATATTCAAAGTGCTAATTGCTCCATGCAGTTTACGAAGTTGATATTGATACTGTGTTCATTCTGAAATTTTCAATTAAAAAAAGATTGTTATACAAGAAACTACATTTTCAATCAGAGCATAAATAATAAACAAAATAAATGACCTACCAAATTCTTTTTGCTGCCTTTATTGCGTCTGTTTCGTCTAAGTCGGAAACTGTACTTAAAGCAGGACTTACAGTTGTGGTCAAAAGATTACATAACATAATAACATAAGAACATAATGTCATGGCTCTCTTGAGTTTCCAGTTATTTCTACAACTCAGATTTTTCTCTGATAGAGTGATTGGAACAGATACTTCTTTGACACAAAATACACGAAGTTTGGTTCTTTTATGACTTTTTTTATGGGTTAACAGAAAAAGTGACCAAATCTGCTGGGTCAAAAATATACATACAGCAGCGCTAATATTTGGTAATATGTCCCTTGGCCATTTTCACTTCAATTAAGCGCTTTTGGTAGCCATCCACAAGCTTCTGGCAAGCTTCTGGTTGAATCATTGACCACTCCTCTTGACAGAATTGGTGCAGTTCAGTTAAATTTGATGGCTTTCTGACATGGACTTGTTTCTTCAGCATTGTCCACAAGTTCTCAATGAGGTTTAAGGCAGGACTTTGGGAAGGCCATTCGAAAACCTTAATTCTAGCCTGATTTAGCCATTCCATTACCACTTTTGATGTGTGTTTCGGGTCATTGTCCTGTTGGAACACCCAACTGCGCCCAAGACCCAATCTTAGGGCTGATGACTTTAGGTTATCTTGAAGAATTTGAAGGTAATCCTCCTTCTTCATTATCCCATTTACTCTCTGTAAAGTACCAGTTCCATTGGTTGCAAAACAGCCCCACAGCATAATACTACCACCACCGTGCATGATGTACTTGGGGTTAAAAGCCTCACCCTTTCTCCTCCAAACATATTGCTGGGCATTGTGGCCAAATAGCTCGATTTTTGTTTCGTCTGACCACAGAACTTTCCTCCATTGGGTCTTATCTTTGTCCATGTGATCAGCAGCAAACTTCAGTCGAGCTTTAAGGTGCCGCTTTTGGAGCAAGGGCTTCCTTCTTGCACGGCAGCCTCTCAGTCCATGGAGATGCAAAACACGCTTGACTGTGGACACTGTGTTCCAGCAGCTTCTAATTCTTGGCAGATCTGCTTTTTGGTGATTCTCGGTTGAATCTTCACCCTCCTGACCAATTTTCTCTCAGGAGCAGGTGATCGCTTGCGTTTTCTTCTTGATCGTGGCAGTGTCAAAACAGTGCCATGCACTTTATACTTACAAACAATTGTTTGCACTGTTGCTCTTGGGACCTGCAGGTGCTTTGAAATGGCTCCAAGTGACTTTCCTGACTTGTTCAAGTCAAGGATTCGCTTTTTCAGATCCATGCTGAGCTCCTTTGACTTTCCCATTGTAGCATTTGTGGGCGTTTGCATCCAATGAGCCCTATTAAAATGGCCTCAGAGAAGTCACCAGCTGTAGTCACTCATAATCACTCTCAAGAAGTTAAGAGGCCATGCTATGAAGCTCATTTCACTGACACAACTTTCTAAGTCACCAAAATTGCTCATTCGTGTTGCTGTATGTATATTTTTGACCCAGCAGATTTGATCACTTTTTCTGTTAACCCATAATAAAGTCATAAAAGAACCAAACTTCATGAATGTTTTTTTGTGACAAAGAAGTATCAGTTCCAATCACTCCATCAGAAAAAAATCAGAGTTGTATAAATAACTGGAAACTCAAGAGAGCCATGACATTTTCTTCTTCACAAGTGTATGTAAATTTTTGACCACAACTGTATATACAGTGGTACCTCGACATACGAGCACCCCGACATACGAGCATTCTGTTTATCATACAGCTATTAGTTTTTCAATGACACATTCCATTTATTACCGTATTTTCTCACAGATTAGCCGCCTTCTTCTTAAAATTGCCTTAAAATCATTGGATTTTACAATTTCTCTCGTATAAGACGTCCCGTAATTCACTATTTTCACCTCCATATTCATGGTTGTAATGAGTACAATTGTGTTACTTTGAAGGGAAAATCTTGAGAAAAATCATCGCACATGGTATTTCTGAGATACTATATAAATCGATTGCTGTATTGCATATTCCTAAAGGTTGTTGCATGGACATAGACAAATTCAAAAAGAAAGTCAAGTGAGCAGTACAACTAGGAAGTGTGTGCGTAATGGTCTGGTTTGTCATCTCTCGGTAAGATGGCGGCGCCCTGCCCGATCAATGGCAGGCGCAAGTGAGTGAGTTTTACGCTGTGCTGGAACTGCATGGTGACGTAATCGTTGGTATTTCCTCCAATGTACAGAAAAAAATCAATGCCGTTTTTTTGGTTTCTTTATTTAAGGAGTGACGTTTACTTGTCAATATGGCACCTTACATTTATTTAAATTGCAATTCGAATGGGAGGGAGTTGAAATCCACTGCCCGAAGCGCTCGACTGGGATAAGGCGGTGACGTCGTCCTCTTCTTTTTTTCTCTGTTGGTGAGCTCGTCCTCCCTATTTGTCGTAAAACCTGAAGGAGGAGAGCAACGGAAAATGAAGCGCGCCTGGCTTGAAGACGGAAAGAGAAACGGCGGCTCACTTGACCGCAGTACCGAGTCGCACAGACTGCGGTCAAGCCAGCGGACGTTCGTGTTCGTGGTCAAATGAGCGGACGCTAACAACTGCATGACGGTAAATCAATTCAAAACAGACGAGTGGCGAGGCAGTTGACTTCCGTATCCCCGAAGTGCTTTTAAACCCTCAAAAATACTATCAACAGTCAAAGAAACTGTTTCAAACAGCACCTATAGTATTGTCATAATTTAAAAAATAAATAAAATCGCCCCATTTAAAAACGCATTCTTCAATCCATGAGTACAATATTATGTCTTATTAGAAAGCATTTTTTGTGACGCTGTAAATCAATATTTTTTTAAATAAATTCCAGCCAAGGTGGGTCAATGCTTGTACTAGACATCACTGACTACTCTCATACTCAAAATTATGCCGTTTCAAAGGTTATATTTAAAGAAAAATTGACTTAAAAATGCTAAATGCGTACTTAAATGCAAGTCACATTTTGTGATACCGTAAATCAGGATTGTTTCCATAAATTCCAGTCAAGGTGGGTCAATCCTAGTAGTACAGTAATCCCTCCGAATATCACGGATAATGTAGACAGACATGGACGCAATAACCGAGAAAACCCAAAGTAGGATCACCGCTATTATTTTGCGCTTACACAGAAATACAAGTAAAATAATCAAGAAGTCTATTTATTAAATATTGCAGCTATAACCATATGAAGACGGGAATGTATTGATATCTAAATAGAATCAATATGTATATTAAAACATTGTAACTACTACGAAACGCTCGACTGGGTTTCGGCGGTGATGTCGTCGTCTTATTTTTGCCTCTGTTCATGCGCGCCCCCGTCATTTCCTGCCTCTTTGCCATAAAACCTAAAAGAAAGAGGGCAACTGAAAATGAAGCGCGGCTGACTTGACTTCGGAAAGAGAAACGACGGCTCACTTGACCGCAGTGACTATGTATGGGTGTGAACGTGACTGGTCGTCTGTCTCCTTGTGCCCTGCAATTGGCTGGCAACCGATTCAGGGTGTCCCCCACCTTGTGCCCGTAGTTAGCAGGGATAGGCTCCAGCAACCCCCCTGACCCTTGTGACTCTTGTTCCGAAAATGACTGAATGAATGTGTGTATTTTATTGTACATATTTTAGTTTTGCTTTTTAAAACGTGTCTATTGCAATACATAATACGATTTAATCATTACCCAGCTTTACTTTCTAGTCTCAGATAGTATTGTGCGCCCTGACAGGCATGTCTGTCTAACAGTTCTTCGATCAATGATGCCTAAGTGGAGTTTGAATGTTCTCCCCGTGCCTTTGTGGATACACCCTGAAGCAGTTGGCAGCCAATTGCAGGGTACACCGAGACAAACAACCATTCACGTGCACACTCGGACGTAGGGGCAATGGCAGGGCCCAATCAGCCTGCGGCATGTTGTTTTAGGGTGGAAGTGGAAGGAAGCTGGATAACCAGGAGAAAACCCACACAGGCAAGGTAAGAACATGCAAACTCTACACAGAACCCAGAATTGAATTCTTGATTTAAGAACTCTGAGGTGGAGATGCTAAACACCTCCACTGTGCTACCCAGCATATATAGACACTATTTTTCCCCACAAACTAGTATTGCCAAACTCCAACTAAAAATGTTTTTGAGATGATGCCTCAAGGTATTGTATATAACTATATTTTATGTAAGGTGGCATGTATGGAAAATAAATAAATATACATGTTTACACATGTTTATTTTTTGCCAATTGTCAAGGCACTTTTATTTTGTTAATGTATAGTTACACACTCCCCAAACTTGATGTGGCAGTGATTTATTCATGATAAAAAGGCTAAACAAAGCTCCTTTACATGTTCAGGCTCCACACACACGCACGCACGACCGCACGCACGCACGCACGCACGCACACACACACACACACACACACACACACACACACACACACACACACACACACACACACACGCACACACGTACACGCACACGTTCGCAAACACACGCACACGCACGCACACGCACGCACACACAAATAATCATTGACAATGGCAGCCCATTGTTAGGGAGAATGTCAACAGGCTTGTAAATGTGTCGGTATTTACTTATGTCTTCAACAATGTGATAATTAAGAACGATTTTTTTCTCTTCTGTAAGACGAAAGAACAGAAGCCAATAAACAAACAATCTAATCTCCTCATTAGAATGTTTGTCTTCACGTTATATTGCTTATGTTTGAAGAATAAGCAGTATGGCACTAGTATTCCATCGTGTTTTTTTCTCATTTGTGTGCACTGACTACACTATTAACATAATACGTAGATAACCCCCCAAAAAAGGAAAAAGAAAAAGAAAGGACAAAGAACAAGTGTTTGTGTAAACAGTGTATGAAAGTAGTGATGCCAAACTATGTACATGCCTGTAGTTTTTTTAATTATATTTACAGAACACATTTGTTTCCACATCTGTAAAAAGTCACATTAATCATATTAAATATAGCAAAATCAGTCTCGTAGAAAAAAAGACAAGAAAATAAGTGGGAAGGAAACAAGTCAATCCAAATGACACGTGTATCACATTTTAACATAAAACATAGAGAACGGTAATATTAATACCACGAGTAATTACTTTATCTCAACTATTAAAATCTCTTTCCAGCATCTATCCTTTGCCACCACCACACAGTAACTCAGATTTTTTCTTTTTTAAATACAGATAAGAAACATTCAAAACTGTCTAACCTTCTCTGAATCCTCACATTTGGCTTTCCTCACATGTTCATTAACTCTTACCAAATATATACATATATATATATATATATATATATATATATATATATATATATATATATATATATATATATATATATATATATACATACATGCTGTGCTGTTTTTTTCATAAAACCATCAGTTTAAAAAGTGTGCCATTGAGAAGTGGGCTTGTTTAGAGATCAGTCAACAAGGTGACAAGATTGATATAATCTCATAATTTCAGTGTTTATATTGTATCTACACCCATGCTCAAAATTGTTGGTAGACCCCACAAGTAATGAAAGCTGGTTACAGAGATAACATAACAAAATAATATTAAAAACGTGTATATCACGGAATAGAGCTGCCTTGTGGTGGAGAGGTTCGCCCGCCTCACTTTGGTATGGGCAGGCGCGGACTCGATTCCCACTAGTTGCGGTATGATTATGAGTGTGTATGGTTGTGAGTGCGTATGGTCGTGAGTGTGTATGTCTGTCTCTCTGTGTGCCCTATGGCTGACTGGCGACCAGGCTAGGCTGTAGTCTGCCTTTCGCCGGAAGTCAGATGGGTTAGGCTCCACAAACCCCCACAAACCTTTTGAGGATACGCGGTATGGAAGATGAGTTACCATGAATGAAAAAAAAATCATGGAATAGGTAAAAAAAATAAAATAATAATAATAGTACACATGGAAAAGGGTCACAAGATACAAATTTGCGATGTGGTGTAACACACTAAACATGGACCAAAGGAACTAAAGGTGATAGTTTTCTCAAGAGATTAGAAAGAAAATAACAGATGAGCACGCTTAAGATAAAGGCTATGAGATCATCTCCAAGCATCTTGATGTGTTTGTGACCACATTTGAAAATGTTATACACAAAGAAGTACAGGACATTGGTCAAACTCCCTGGATGCAGCCAAAAGAAGAAAACCGATGTCAAATTGAAGCGAGAGATAATGGGAATTACAACAAAATAATTCAGAAAAAAACATCCAAGGGAATAAAATGTAAATTCAAGGTCAAAACATATATCTTTTCATTTGTTGAGACAACGTGAGCTTCTTGTTACAGCTATTTTTGAAAATTTGTCATTAAAAACAAGACTAGAAATTTCCAAAAGTGCATGTTTACAAGCTGAAAAACTGGGAGAATGCCCTATGGACAAAACTGGAACCTTTTGGCATGGCACATTAACTTAAGATACAAAAATGAAGCATAACAAGAAAATGTACAACCCCAGTTCACAAGAAATCCTTCTAAACATCTGTGGAAGGAGCAGAAAAATACCATGGAGAAAAAGCACACTTCAAACCTGAGTCAACTGCAGAAGTTTGCACATGAAGAATGAATCAAAATATCTTGCTGAAAGCTACGGGAATCTCATTGGAATTTACAAAAATCACTTGATTGCAGTGATTACAAAAAGTGACCACCACTCTCGTCAAGTCCGGTCTGTTATTCATGAAGTTACTGTGTTTGTGTGACCACAATTTTTTTTTACATTAACTGGGGTACTAAATAGGGGTGTAACGGTACACACAAGTCATGGTTCGGCATGCACCTTGGTGCAGGGATCCCGGTTCTGTACGCGTTTGGAACAACAGGAAATACAATTATTAACCTTCTTTTTATAAATGACAGAATTTAAAAGTTAAAAGTTTGTTCAATTGGCTGAAACAAAAGCAGCTCTTATTAAAGTGCAAAGAAAATAGAAGAAAATGAATTTGTTAATTTGTTTTTAACGGTGTTTACTTCAATGTTTACGTAAAATATTAGACAACATACGCTTTTCTTCTTGGAATCAGGTGAGCTAACAGATAAATTCAGGGAGGACTCACTTGCAACCTAGGTAACTTTTATATTTGAAGAATATACCAATAGTTTCAATGTTGGATTGCAAAGTTTTGGCAAGTGCAAAATCCCCTTTTTCTGATTCTAAAATATGTATAGCCGTTGTGCTTAGGTAGAAAAGAAGACGGACAGAGGCAGGGAGTGCAACATTACGGCAAAAGAAACAAGTACCAAGCACAATAGTGTTTATTGATTATTATTATCCCGACTTTTTTTTTCAATTCAAGTAGGAGGGTCGATTAAAAATTTGGCATGAGAGCCATTTTTCAAGCCTCTTGACCTTTGCCATGGGTGACATAGAATAACAGAGAATCCAGCAATTTTTCAAAGTATTTTTTTTTCAGATTCTGAAAAAAAACAAAAGTAATGTACAATTTTCTTATTCCTGTTCTGCGGCCCGGTACCAAATTACCTCGATCGAACCCTCGACCCCAGAACTGTGAGGCCATGCGCTAACCACTCAACTCATAATACTTCAAACCAGTAGTGAGCAAGAAATTGTCTGATCCAAACATATAAAGCAAAAAAAACAAAAACTTATGGAACTCAACCACACAAGAAATCCACATAGAGTGGGTGCTGATTCTTCGCTCTTCCCCTTTTTGCGTGCATTTGAGAATGTATTTTGCTTTACAAGAAGCAAGAACTCATGTTTGACACTGAATAAACACATTATAAATTCATTCATTCATTTTCCAAATCACTTATCCTCACAAGGGTCACGGGAGTGATGGGGAGAGGGTACAGTCTTGTAGCCTATCCCAGCCAACTATGGCCAGCAGGCAGGGGACACTCTGAACTGGTGGCCAGCCAATCGCAGGGCACGAGGAGACAAGGGACAACCATTCACGCTCACATTCATGCCTAGGGGCAATTTAGAGTGTTCAACCAGGTGACCATGCATGTTTTTGGAATGTGGGAGGAAACCAGAGGACCTGGAAAAAAACCCACGCACCCGGATGAACGTGAAAACTCCACGGAGTGAGGAACGACCTGGGATCGAACCCTCGACCCCAGAACTGTGAGGCCGACGCGCTAACAAATTCTAAATAAATCCTCTAATTGGGGAAATTCAAAGCATTTAATTCCAAATATAACACCAACATGGTGAAAAAAAGAAACAAAGAAAAAAAACACAACTTTTTAGATACTGTATAATTCCACTGGAGAAATATAGAGAATACGAACTATTGTACGGAAGTATTTATGCGTGTGAGGGCTTGGATAGATGCCTACTTGTCTAGTTAGCATTTATCACGTTTTAAATAAATAAAGTACACACAAAAAAATCTGGGTTTGTTTGGACCTGATTGCAAAGCTGCTGCTTAAAATAAAGTGCAGAATATTATCCAAGCATCATATTTTTCATATTCTATACTTCCTTTTAAACATTTAATCTCAATGTTGAAAAGTAACAATTGTTACACAAATAAACAAAGCACCACATTCTTGTGGCAAGATTGAAAAGCGATTTGTTTGCTTGATTGTTTGATTTTCTTTTTATATTCTTGGATTGATGAAATGTAAATTGAAGCAATCTGCAGTATGGTCCTCACTTTGAAAACTTTTTAGGTAGACCTGCAATGAGGTTGAAAAAAAAATGCCATGGTACTGTTTTAACGTCAGCAAAAATTATAGAGTTTTCTTTCAGATTTTGTTTATATTTAGGAATATCTAAATGTTACGGTTAATGGTTTATATCAAGCCATTACTCTCTACTATCGCATTATAATTTTAAAAAGGCAGATTTTTTAATGGAGTTGACGTTTCAGGTTTATCTAAGGAACTGGCTGGTTAGTGTACGTTATCAACAGGAAGATCTGGAGAAATTTGATGGAAATATGGATAAAGTAAAAGTTGCATTTAGTGCTAAAAGCCTCCCTCCCTTTTTTTCGCCTGAGTGTCTGTACATTCATGAAGCGCAAACACCAAACCTCCAAACCTGTAGGTTCATCTGCAACTCCATCACTAAAATAAGAGAAAACCCTGAATCATCTGTCACATCTGTATTCCTTCACATAACTCTCTAACTGCATTATTGTAAACAAAGGACTCATGATAATATGACATGGAAAAATAATACAATTATCGCTCAGCCACCTTGCCCCCCCCCCAAAATCTGGGAAAATAACAGGAGCACATTTATTAGTTTTGTTTGTATGTTGTTTTATCTATGTCATAAGGCTGGTCCAGTTAGTATATGTAGGTGTGTGTGGGGAAGCAGGGTTACGTGTGTATGTGTGTGCATGCGTTTGTGTCTCTGGCCATTTTAAGTGCGGGGACCAGCTGGTCAGAGGTAGAAACCAGTGCCTGGTGGGTCGGGGAGACCAGGCAGAGTCTCCTTGCAGGGGAGCTGGACAGCAGGGGGCGTTGCACCATTCCCATTGGAGATTGCTGTGTATGCTGTGGTCAGGATGCGACCATTCTCCATCTGTACAGTCCAAAAGGTGAGAACAGAGGAGCAGGAAGTTATGTAATGTTATGCAATGCAAACTTATGTCTTTTTTTTAAATTACTTGGAGTCATCCCTTATTAGACGAACACACTATTATATATCACGTGCTATGCTATGTTGTCCTATGCTGTGCTATGCTCTGCTGTGCTATACAGTAATACCTCGATTATCGCGGTTAAAGGGGGGTCTGACCCCCCCCACGAAAAGTGAAAATCCGCGAAATAGGGTCACCTCTATTAATTTTTTTTTTATTCTTCACTGCTGAGTCGTAGTAATAAGAGTGGCTTCTGGTTACCGCGTGGATTTTCACATTTTTATGATCTTTATATATATTTTTTCTTCAGTGGTGCGTCCTAGTAGCAAGCGGAAGACAGGGGAATTGCTTCCGTTTGCAAGTTTCAGCATGGTTTTTCACATTTTTATGAACTTTAGAAGAAGAAAAAAATTAAAAATATATGCTATAGTAGACTAGACTAGACTAGACTAGACTAGACTAGACTAGACTAGACTGGACTGGACTGGACTGGACTGGACTGGACTGGACTAGACTACTGTCATCCTTCACCACTTTGCAGCCTCAACATTCGGTGCTTCAGTACAAAGTTTTTTTTATTGTAAGTATCCAACTAAAAATGTACAGAAAAATGTAAAAATTCACACTGAAACTAGCAAGCGGAAAACAGTTCCCTGTCTTCCGCTTGCCACACAGAAAAATGGCGAAAGATAGGGGACTGTCACTCAACTCAGCACCGAAGAAGAAAAATGGTGGAGAGTCGCTTTTATCCGCAGAGCTCTCTGAGTGGACTGGATGGCAGAGTTCCTTGGTGAGGGTGATTTTTTTTTCCAGAAATGCGAGCCACGAAGTGGACGGCCGGGAGCCTCGAGATCGCTGAGGTGATGGTGGAATTTCCCAGAAATGTTTCAAAGTGCAAGGTCCGCCCAACGTTACGAGGGACACTGTCTCCTTTGTCCGAAAATAGAGCTCTATGTGCGGCTCAGACAGGTGGAGGAGCAAAGTGGAAGTTGAATTTCCGTTTATGTACGGGCTGCGGGCAGACTCCGTTGCTCTAATACGAAAATATTACTCTCTGGGTGGGTAAGACGACTGGACGTCGCGAAGGAGCAAAGTGGAAATTTAATTTCCCCCAAAACAATGACCGCCATAAAGATGAAGAATGTGGTCTTAGTACTTTGAGAAAACTGAATAAATTTTCAATATGGGATGCAGTTTGCAACAATAGGTCCAGATGACTGGTGGCCATCGAATATGGAAATCATCTTGACAGTGTCATGTTCTTGTACAAAAGCATATTTGTTCATAAGAAGACAGCGGTCACAACTCCCCATAACCAAGTTCCTTGCCTTTGTCGAGAACCTCTCGCAAAAGCTCTTGCTGCCCCTACGATGCCTCCTGAAGATTCCATCAATGATCCAATGCCTCTTGAATCTGACGAAGAGGACTTGACTTTAACCTCCCAATAACGTGTTTATTTATTTAAATCAAGCGGAAAGGAACTATTTTCACTGTCAGTACAGTACTTAAAGTATTTACCGTAGGTTCACACCTATAGGGCGCACTACAAAGTCTAAAATTTTCTCTCAAATGAAAGGGGCGCCCAATGAGTCGGTGCGCCTTGTTTATGGGCTAAATTCAAAATTTTGTATGACCCTGACCGCGTGACTAACTGGTTTAATTTCCTGCCGACACGCTACTTATTGTAACTTGTTGCCTCCCTGCGTATTCCAAGCATTACTGAAAATCCATTCAAAACATCCCAGACGAGTGGCAAGGCACTTGACCTCCATATGCTTGTAGCGCTTTTAACCCTACATACAAAAACGGGCAGGCAGCATTGCTCAAGTTACGTGACGACTTAGAATGGATTGCAGATGCCTGGGGTAAAGTGCCGGCGATCACTGTAGTTTGAGCTTTCCTCAAAGCTGGAATCACTATTACGAAACCCGAAGGCGACAACTCTGACCCTGACAATGAGGGAACCGAGCATTCTTGGCGAACTCGCCCACTTGGCTGAGCTCATTATGTCAGATACAGATGAGGACTTTGACAGCATTGTAGATGTTTGAATACTTTGACTAGTATTTTTCGCGAATAGACATTACGTCAATAAAACAAAATCAAACTTAGTTTTGCTCCTGTTGCCTTTTTAAAAACATACGCTAGCATGCATGCTAACGTGTGTGTCATGCTAGCACAGCGCGTCCTTTGAAACGAAGCGCCTTTTGCATGGACAAAAAATAAAACACTCACAACTGAGGCGGCGCCCTTTCAGGCGGTGCGTCGTATAGGTATGAAAATACGGTACCGTATTTTCACGACTATATGGCGCATCGCATTTAAAGATGCAGTGTCAGTAACGAGTGCTATTTCTGTATTTGACCCACACAGGACGCACCGCTTTTAAAGGCGCACCGCTTCGCATTACCACTAGATGGTGCTGCGCTAAAGGGAATGTCAACAAAACAGTCAGATCAGCCAAACTTTATTAATAGATTACAAATCAGCTTTCCGACATCTCCATTCACTCCCAACATGAATAAACAAGTTTTTTTTATTTTCTTCGAGGTTAAAGTACTAGTATTATATATATATATATATATATATATATATATATATATATATATATATATATATATATATAGTTCGCAGTCTAGCTCTGAATGTTGTGTACGCCAATCTAGCGGCTGGAGTTCTTTTGTCAATCCAGCCGGAATGACGGCAAGCACCAAATTAGTGTGCTCGCTGTCATACTGGGTGTATTGACAAAACAACTACATATCCCAGCATGAATCGCGCACGGGGGAAAATGAAGTCGCAGGCTGCTTGCTGTAGTTGCGAGACCTGTAGAAGATGGTGTACCCTATCGACTGATTTATTTTATCTTATCGTGATAACAATTTTAATATTGGTCCATATATAAAGCGCACTGGATTATAAGGCGCCCTGTCTATTTTGGAGAAAATGTAAGACTTTTAAGTGCGCCTTATAGTCGTGAAAATAGGGTACATTGTTTTTTAAGATATAGATTATAATTAGAGGCAGCCCGGTGGCGCCAGTGGCGAGTGCGTCGGCCTCACAGATCTGGGGTCGCGGGTTCGAGTCCAGGTCGGTCCACCTGTATAGAGTTTGCATGTTCTCCCTGCGTGGGTTTCCTCCGGGTACTTTGGTTTCCTCCCACATTCCAAAGACATGCATGCTGAGTGGACACTAGATTGCCCCAAGGTATGAGTGTGAGCGTGCTAACTACTCAAACCACCGACCCGCCGATGATTGTACTTGAATACTGTATTTTCGTATAGGTGCGAAGACATATTGTACGGTAGTAACCTACTTCGCGGTTTTTCGATAATGGTGGCCATGTCTGGTTTACATTGTCTGCGAAATTCGAGGCATTACTAAATAAAAAAAAGGTTGTTTATTGAGCATTGCATTCATTCATTTTATAAATTCATTTTTCACAAGGGTTGTGAGGGGTACTTGAGCCTCTCTCAGCTGACGGGCACCAGGTGGGGGACACCCTGAATTAGTAGCCAACCAATTGCAGGGCACGAGGAAACGGACAACCATTCAAGCTCACATTACCCCCAAAGGGCAATTTAGAGTGTTTAACCAGCCTACATGGATGTTTTTGGCATGTGGGAGAAAACCAGAGTACCCAGAAAAACCCACGCAGGCCTGTGAAGAACATGCAAACCCCACACAGTGAGGAGCCACCTGGGATCAAACCCTTGACCCCAAGTGCTGTGAGGCTCACCTGCTAACCACTCCTCTGCCCAGCCACCTTGAACATTCCAACGGTTCATATAAAATACAACATTGAAATTGAACATAAAATTTACAAACTTGATGTGGAAATACGTACTACAAATTACTACAATTTTTTTGTTGTTGCAAATTTTATCTAATTTTTGTGTGATTTCTTTCAACAACAAAATCTTGATAATGACGACAGGGCCTATGTCCGATTATTATTATTATTATTATTATTATTTTGAAAACGAAAGTTGTGTTCATCATCAACTTTTCAAACTTTTTTCTACATCTCAAAACAAATGTGCAAATTGGTGTGTTTTGATCTCCATACTGTACTTACCTTTCCCTGATTGGGTTCAGGAGCCATGTCTGAGGCGACCATGCTGAAATGGTCCAATTGCCGACAAGGTTTGCTGACTCCCAGGATTTGCTCCAGCGAGGTATTCGGAGACTGGGATAGGCTGGAGATTACCTGAGCTAAGGGAACTGAGATCTGATCAGGCTGCCTGTTTTGGGTCATCCCTTGGAAAGATGTAACTGTGGACTCGGTCCTATGTTGGAGCGTACTACTACCAAACAAAACACCACCGTTGATGGAGTAATCTGAATTGCCAATATTGTCGATGCCATAATCCATGCAGCAATCTATCGACGTGTCTGCAAGATTGTTTTGGCTGTTATTGAGGCACGAACCAAGACTATCTCCCAAACCCTGCCACTGGGATTTTACTGCCGACTGCTCTGTCCTGGAAATGCTACTCAGTCCATTTAAGTTGGCTTCGTTTTGTTTGGTATGGCACTGTTGTGAGAGTTGGTTTTGCATCAGGGGCTGTTGCAGGTATCCTTGGTGCTGTTGGAGCGCCCTATTTACTTCTGAGGTCTTGCCATTGAAAACAGCCTGTTGTGAATTCATGTGTTGCAGTTGTATCCCTGCATTCATGAGAATGTTTTGGGCTGACCATTGTCCATTGGAGTCAGCTTCAACATTCCCCAATAGTTCTCCATTGGCTATTGTGTTGGGCAAGTGGTCACTCTGGTTGCCCCAGTTGTGCATCCCTTTGTCAGAGCACATGCTGAGGTGCTTTTGCATTTGCTGTGACAACTGAATGATGGGAGCCTTTCCAGCAACGGGAGGCTTATGGTGAGAAAACTGCATTTTCACATTTGTGTTTGAGGTGACCGTGCTTTCAGATACCAACACAGTTGCACTAACAGAGGGATTGGAAGGTAGCAATTGTCCTCCCTTGTCTGTGGAATCTGTCTTTCCTTCAATAGAGTCATAAATGTATGAAAGAATTTCATCATTTGTTAGTAGGTCGTCCAAGGTCGGAACACGTTCTGGGTCTATTTCAACCCGAATCATCCGCTCATCCAACAGGAGAAGCTCGAGATCCTCAGCGCTCAGCCCCAAACCCTCTAGAGCTCCAAACAACTCCCCATTTGAACAGCCACCATCTTCGGAATCTACAACCCCTTGGCCTTCCAAAGAGAGGGAGTCCAGAGTAGCAAGCAGTGGGTCAAAGCTGGTGCCTGGCTCTGTGACACTTTGATCCACCTCTCCATTGCTTCGTGTGTCCCAGCCTGTGTGCAAACTGGATTTCGAGTCAGAGAAGTCCATTTGGTCTCCAAAAAAGCTACTGTGAAAGGTGATTTTGGGTTCCAGGGCAGGCTGGCAAACATACACCGATTCATCCTGGCTCATAAGGGCTCCAAGAAGTGATCCTGGATCCAGACCATCTCTTAACAGCCTGTCAGCCCGGCTCTTTTTTGACTTACTACCGTTCTTCTCAGGAACACCATCTCTGAAGCACGCAATGGGATGGTTGGACTGGTAGAGCAAAGCTTCGCCTGTAGCGTATGTAAAGGGTAAATGCATGGAGCGCTTCCGCAAGTGTTCTCCTCCCTCTTCATCCCTGCATAACAGAAATCATGATTATTTAAGTAGAACTTTTATGGTCTTAAGTATCCTTCAAGTTGAAGTTCTGAAAGTAGTGTTCCATATATTCCAAATATTTCAATGACCATAACATTTTTTACTTTTGAATTTAACAGTAAATAAAAACATACAAAAGGGGCCTCTGGGTAGCAATGATGTAGTCGGGTTTGCCATTTTTGTAAACCAGACGAGCGTTGGCTTGCACCCATTTCCAACGATTTTCCTTGGTGAGCAGCCTGAATACCGTCAATCCACTCTCCCCAGTCTTCATCACTACAACACAAACACATACAGTGAATGTTGTTGCACCTGCTGGCAGTTGGTTTTAATCTTGTGCTTGTTTATTTGTTTTGCACATTGAATAAAGTACTTTCACCCTTGATCCACACTGGCAAAAGTAACATATCTGGCCTCTGAGGTATTTGTCCTCATAATGTGTTAGTGCTGGCTCATCTGTGATGCTTTGCTTTTACAGTGGATTTATAGACCCCCTCCCCTTCCTATTTTCTTCTCCTGCAGATCAACAGCTTTACTCAATCTGCTCCATAATCCCATTGGATTACTAACAAAAGCAGTTTTAATAACTCTCCGACTGGCTTGTACTGTGTATCCCCAACTTTTTTGACAAGACTATGTTCAAAAGACAGTGTTCTATACTGTATATATTTTGGAAGACATATAAGAGCCATATCAGATGAAACACAAATAAATATGAAACCACAAAAAAAATAAAAGCCTGATATAAGCATTCTAATGAAGGCAACACATGTTGTATGTATGTACCTATACTAGCCTACTATCAAAATGATTAAGTTGACTACAAATACATCATGATTGATGATGAACATGATTAAATGTTTATTTTCCCTGCTGTGCATTTTGTGGAGAACTGCTAATCCTCTGACTACTCTCTCGTACGATGCCTCCTCAAGTTTAACTTCATTACAATTTTAATGAATTATGTTTCATTGATTTGATGAAATTAAAGAACTGCAATAAAGGAATCCAATTTTTGATGTCATTTGTTTTCCACCGTTTATTATCTCCTTGGTTGGAACAAAATTTACAGCAGTAGTGGAGTTTGGAGAGCCATCCTCTCTTTAGATCTATTTTTGCGGTCGTCGCATTTCTGCAGAAGTACATAATGCATTCACATGTTTTCTCTCTTTCCCAACTGGGTAGGTACTTGGCTGTAAATGTAGCATGCCTTACCTGGAAATGTCTTTCTACATGATTCTTTTTGTTATTTGACAACTTCTAATTACAAAGCGAACATTCAGGCAACCCTTTCGAATGGGCAATGAATGCAAATGATTTGGTTCAAGAAACGTTGAATCCTTTGTTTTCTTCAGTTATTTTTCTCTTTTCCCTTTGGGATTTATGGCCAATCATACAGTCACAGGTTTGTTTACAAGAGGCACCTGCCTAGCATCCCGCCCTGCTGATAGAAACGTGTGTTGCAGGATATGACGCAAATCTTTGTTGACAGAAATATTGAAAAATACTATTTATTCTACTCATTCTTACAGCATTGAAAAATGAAAAGAATGTTTGTGTCATGTTTGTCATCCTGCAGAAATCATATTGAAACAAAAAATATATTTCTCTCCAACATTTTTAAATATTTTTGAAAAAGCTGCAAGGAGCCACTAGGATAGTGCTAAAGAGCTCCAGAACCTATGGTTGCCGACACCCGTTCTAGCATTTTCTTCAGCGTTGCTTGATTTGGAGTCAGAATTTTTTTTTTGATTTTGAACATGAGATCGATCTTTCAGAGGTTGATCAGAAATATAAAAGCACCAGTAAAGTCAATATAACACAGAAAGGTACAAACGCAAATATGTATCTGGAGTTTCATCAGCAAGGCAAAATGATAAGCCAAAAGAAGGACATAAAAATTCTGGAAAATAAAAGTGCATTTAAGTGACAATTGCAGCTGTCTATAATTTGTGTGTATTGCTCTTGGTGATCCACAGACATCTGGGCCGTCGCTGAATAATAAATGGAAACAGGCTTGCAAATTAGGCAAATAAGCCTTGCATGGTGCTTTGTCATGTGAAGAGGATAAACACTGCAAGATTTTGACAAAAGAAAATATTACTCCAGGGGTTGATAAGCAATAAGCACAGCAGCACCACTATTCAGTGCCACGGTGAGTTAATTGGACCATTTCCTCATTCTATGCTGGTCCATGAAACTATATTGCGAAACATGAAACTGAAACATGTATGGCTGACTTAATCATTAGTACCATGAGTTGTGCATTGCGATTAAATGAAACTTACTTCTGACATGATTCTCTGCACAGTAGAGCATATCAGCTGCATGGATGAACTGATAACCAGATCCTCGAACCCTCAGTTCAGCCTCTGTGTACCCCAGGACTATCTTACCCCTGAAGGGACAAATAGTTCATTAATTTTCTTTTTACTTGTTACCTTCCTCCACTGAAACCAAAATTCTAAGCCTACTTTGCATCACAAGCCAATGGTGTAAAGTCCAGCTTGTGCTTCGTTCTAAAGATCATGTTTTTGGTCCTTATCTCCAATATGGATGGAGGCTGTAAAGGAGTTGCAATAGCAAAAAGTGCAAGTTGTGGTGGTGACTTTCCTCCGTTCTCTTGCTGCTGGTTCTGTCCGTGTAGAAATTTGAGCCTGCCCTGGAAATTCAAAGCCTGTAAAAAAGAGAAAGTTGATGTCAGGTTCACCATTAGACATTCCCAAATTCATGCACAAATAAAGAGGAAAAGACAATCATCTGGATTTTTACTTGCAAGGAGAACGACCGTTGAGACAGCCTCCCAACTCCGTACTGAATTTACACATATTTTCTGTTGTTTTAACACATTCGAGTCCCTTGATTACAATGTTCGTCTCAAATCTAAGAGGAGGGTTGGAAATTCAAGTGAGACGTCAATAGTTATAGGTCAAAACCGATGAAGGTCGGGAAGTTTTGTAGAGCCTGTGGTGGATACAGGTGCAGTTCCCAGATTAGATTTACAGCACTCCATGGCTTTCTGGATCCTCTTTGTTTTGTCCACTCCAAGCAGTCCAAGGCATAATTTAGTCTAACCAAGGTTTTCAGGGGCAAAGTTTGTACTTCGTTGCAAGCAAGTATGATACTAAGAATGATGAGCAAAGCAAGTTTAATAGTGAAGCAAAGCGTATTCTTCGTTGCAGGAAAATTTGTAATATTGTGAAATAAAATCCTGAAAGTTGACGTGTGACCAGCATGTCACTCCAAAGCATTGTATCGTAATTGGAAAAATTATTAATACCCTTGAACTTTTCCCCAATTTTTTATGACCACAAACTTAAATATATTTAATGAAATGAAAGACAAACACAAGATTGCATACAATTGTGGAATAGAAATAAGATTATTCATGATTTATGTTTAAAAATGACAATGTAGCACTTTAAACTGCTATTCATAGTTCAAAGTATGAGTGCGTTTTCTATTTTTCAGAAAACAAAAAAAAGTGGCTGTGGATTTCTTTCCAGTTTTTCTACTAAGCTTTATTTGCCAAATTTGCTATTACCTTCTATTGTGGAATATTGAGGCGCCTGTTAGTCTAGATAACACCTATTGTGGCAGGGTAGGGCTGGCCTTAAAGATATCAGACATTGCCAAAACGATGACGAAAGAGGGCAGATGTCCTTCACATTCTTTTTGTACTGTGCACAGACGTCAGACACAATTGCAAAGGACGGCGGATGTCCTTCACTGGACTATGCTCAAGCTTTAAAAGACGCCAAGTTTTTCAATAAAGTAGGTATTGCTTCCTGTCTGCAAAGAGCGTGTTGTGCATTTTTCCACTCCAATACTTCTTAGAGTCATCATGTCAACAATCTGGTAAGGCCTCTGCAGCTCCCACCTGAGACTTGAGTAATAGTGGAAGTGTTTTTATTTAATTGAACGTCAGACAGGTGGAGTGGCAACAGTACGGCAATCACCATCAGCCACGTTTAAAGGTGCAGTGGACGCACCACAATGTCGGCGATCAACTCATCTTTTTTTACCGTCATTTGCATCTTGAGTTCAGTGTAAGTGGACTTTTCTATCCAGCTCACGATTTTCTTGATTTCGTCCCAGTACCTGCTCTGCGCACCTCTCATTAGATTCCATGCCCAAAAGATCACCAACTGCCCCCCTACTGACACTGTCCCGCAACTAAAAATCCCAGTGCCTAGGAAGGGACGAGGGCATTATAAAAGACATTACACATCCCGGGTTCCACCACTTAGAACTGCTGCCCTCTGGCAGGCCCTACAGGGCCAGAACAGAAAAACAGATTCAACAACAGTTTCTTCCCAAGAGCCGTCACCATACTCAACTCGAGTTCTGCACCTAGGAGGACCAAATCAAGACTTAATGCTAACCACTTAGTCACTTTTTATCTACTTATTTATGTGACTGCTTATTCATGTAACTTGTACTTATCTTTGTCGACTTCTACTTATTTATTATGTTGACTAATTTATCTAATATTTATTTATTGATTATTTATTTATCATCACTTTACAGTTGTACCTCGACATACGAGCTTAATTCGTTCCGAGACTGAGCTCGTATGTCGATTTACTCATAACTCAAATGAACGTTTCCCATAGAAATAAACTAAAAACAAATTAATCCGTTCCGACCCTCTGAAAAAACACCCAAAACAGGAATTTGGATTGGAAAAACATTTTTATTTGTTCTAATTCACCATTTATTAACAAAGTAACAAATAACTAGTGGTTTAATAGTACGAAAATGTGTTTAATATTGCTAAAATTAGACAGATTATGCAGAGAGGAGAGAGACGGACAGAGAGGGGGGAGGGGGTGGACTTATTGCACGGCAACGTGCTCGTAAGATAACATGAACAAATATAAATGAACTTGGATTACGATGCAGAAACACTCCAAAAAAAGGTTTAATCTAACTTTACACGAAAACTGAATTCTAATTTTGTTTTAAATGTTGATACCTTTCTTCTCCTGGGTTGGCTCTAATTGCCCCGCCTCCACCCTGACTTTCAGATGCAACCTATCGAGGGTTGTTTGCTTTTGTATTCCCTTCAAAATATTCCCAAAATGATGCACACAAATGTCCTCACAATAGGATAACGCACGACCACTTGCCAACGAGAAATAGTATATACTCCTCGTATTAGCGATTGATCCGCCATTCGCACTGTCTAACGGAAAAAAAAACACTGAAAAAAATGCAAGTCTCCGCCCAGTGCTCATTACACGAGGGAGTTGCGACCAGAACGACTGTGCCCATGATGTTCTTATGAGCAGCCTCTCGCGTCCGCTGTATGCTCGAATATCAAAATTTGTCTCGTACCTCAAGATAAATATTTGCCCGAAATTTTACTTGTATCTCAAATTGCTTGTATGTCGAGGTACCACTGTATATTGATTATCTATGTTTGTTTGTTTGTTGTTGAGTCCTTAGACTCACCAAGTTGTGCGCGTTCAACAACGTGCCACTGAACGTCTCCAAAACCAGTGAACTGATCCTGGACTGACGGAACAAGGCCGCTCTGCTCTGCTGATTTCACTTGGACTACTTATTTATTTATGACTGATTATTTATACATCTGTTTTTGTTGTTGTTGTATTTGTGCACTTTGTGGTGAAGCTTTAAATCTCATTATACCTGTATAATTTTTTTTTCCAAAATGGCGCCGTTCAAGTGGCAGGAGCTCCCTCAGTCCACACTCGTATTCTGTGTTTTTACAGCTTTTTAAAAAATCTTTTGTTTTTACGTTTTATTGTTTTCTAATAATTTACTTTATACTTTAATGTTGTACGACTTCACTTTCAAGACTTGACTCCTCAAGTTGTGCGAGAGGCAGTCTTTGTTCTATTAGTTTAGTTTCTCTCTGCAAATTCTGGACATTTTTGGGACCCATTCAGCCATGCTGTCTTACACAAGGGATCAGCTGTTAGCGCTACGCAACACCTGGATGCCCCTGGACATCCCCGCAGAGTTAAAGCGGAAGAGAAGAGGATGCAGAGCTGGACAAAAATGTCGGGAGAAAAAGCGTTGCTTCAGACCCAGCATTCCATCTATTATTATGGGGAATGTAAGATCTCTCCCCAATAAGATGGAAGAGCTAATGGCGCTTACCAACCTACAACGAGATTATCGGGAGTGCTGTATTATGTGCTTCACGGAGACCTGGCTGAATGAACTAACACCGGACTCTCTCGTCTCCTTGGATGGTTTTCAGCTGGTGAGGGCGGACAGAAAAGCTGAGGAGAGCGGTAGGAGGTGGGGGACTAGCTGTTTTAATAATAGCAGATGGTGTAACCACGGGCATATTACAGTGAAGGAGCAACTTTGCACTCAAGAAAGCTAGTAGCTGTTAGCATCAGGCCGTTTTACATCCCCGGGAGTTCCCGCAGGTTATCGCGATAACTGCGTATATACCTCCTTCCGCCGATGCAGCAGTCGCTCGTGAGCTACTTCACGCTACTGTGTCGCGGCTGCAGACGTCACACCACCAGTCTCTCCTTATCTCCGGTGATTTTAACCATGCTTCCTTGGCTTCTACTCTCCCCACCTTCACTCAGTATGTGAAGTGCCATACCAGGGAACACAAAACTCTGGAACTGCTGTATGCCAACACAAAGGATGCATACAGCTCAGTCCCCTTCCCCTCAATGGGCCGCTCAGACCACAACCTGGTCCGTCTGATCCCCACCTACATTCCGATGGTGAGGAAAACCCTCTGCAGTTTTCCTGTCGTCCAGGCACTGGTGTGGAAGATGCTACCACCTACCTTGATGCACAGGTCTCTTTCACACCTGGAGAACACGGGAAGCACGGTGAGAATAATGTTTTTTGACCTCTCCAGTGCGTTCAACACCATTCAGCCAGTACTACTGAGAGGTAAACTGGAAGAGGCTGGAGTAAAGCACCACCTAGCTGCATGGATCATCAACTTTCTCACTGACAGACCACAATATGTAAGACTCCAGGACTGTATGTCTGATGTAGTAGTTTGCAGCACCCGGGCCCCACAAGGCACGGTGATCACCCCATTCCTCTTCAGCCTGTACACATCGGACTACAAACACAATATAGACACCTGCCATCTCCAGAGGTTCTCTGACGACACCGCTATTGTTGGACGTGTGATGGACGGGAACGACTTGGAGTAAAAGAGAGTCTTCACAGCCGTTGTTGACTGGTGTAGGCAAAACCACCTCTACATCAATGCCAGTAAGACAGGAAATTGTGATCGATTTTCGGAGGAAGGCCCAACAGACCACTCAGGTGAACATCCAGGGTACAGACATTAAAATCGTGGAGAAATTTAAGTGCCTGGGTGTTGACCTCAACAACAAACTGGACTGGTCCACAAACATAGATGCCCTGTACAAGAGGGGCCAAAGCCGCCTCTACCTACTGTGGAGACTACGGTCCTTTGGAGTGTGCAGGACACTGAAGAACAATGTCATGGCTCTCTTGAGTTCCCAGTTATTTCTACAACTCTGATTTTTCCCTGATACTTTGTGACAAAGAAGTATCTGTTCCAATCACTCTATCAGGGAAAAATCAGAGTTGTAGAAATAACTGGGAACTCAAGACAGCCATGACATTATGTTCTTCACAAGTGTATGTAAACTTTTGACCACAACTGTATATATACAACTTTTATATGTATGTCGCGTCATTGTTCTGCAGTGAAATTCTTCTTCTATTAATTATATATTATACATATTTATATTTATATCTCAGAACTGTGAAGCCGATGCACTAATCACTCATCCACTGGGCTGCCCATTTTGAACATTTTTTGTTAGGGTTGGTTGGTTTTGTTATTCCTTTTCCCTGTGTGTGTTTGCTTTTCGCCTCTTGTGTCCCTACTGGCTCCCCTTTCCTCTCGTAACCAGCTGTGTGTATTTTGTGATTAGCCCCTGTTCTGTCTATTTAAACCCTGTGTCTTTGTTAATCATTGTCAGATTGCCTGCTTAGCTTACTCATGCCACGTTGCTCTGCTATGCTCCTTGTCCCACGTTCCATGTTTCCCCATGTCTTTCACGTCAGGTTTGATTTTGTATATTGATTTTTAAGTCTTTGTTATTTTCTAAGACTCCTGCCTTAAGTGATTAAAGTTTTTTTAGAGCACTCCATTCCTCGTCCATTGCCTACTTCCCTGCATTTGGGTCCAACCACTCAACATTCCATGCTCGACATCACCAAAGACGTAATAATTTTACAGCAAGACCTACCAGGAACCCAGAAGAATTATCCAGGAGGCAACGGAAACGGCACACAAAACTCCTCTCAAGGAATGACGAGTTCTCTGGAGGAAGTTGCTCAGGGTTGTAGGTGACCAAGGATGAGGTGCTGTCCGGCTCCATTTCTATGAATGCAAAAAAGGTAATTTGATGGGAAATCCAGCACAAAACATGAGAAATGTGTTATGGTATGCTTTCATATACAGTATACAGTAAGACCTTGACATACGAGTGCCCCAACATACGAGGAATTTGAGATACGAGTAAAATTCTGAGCAAATATTTGCCTTGAGATACGAGCATACGAGACAGCCAGGTGGCCGAGACGTGAAGGCTGCTTAAGAGAACAGCATGGCACTGTCTTTCTCGCCGCAACTCCCTCGTGTAAAGATACCATCAAACAATGGGTAGAGCGTTACATTTTTCCCGTGTTTTTTCCTCGTTAGTCAGTGCAGAATAAAGGGAACAAGAATGGGTTCAAAACAAGCAGGGGGAATGAACAGTTGTGCAAAGAAAATGCGTATGATGACAATATTAAGCACGAAATATTTGAAAAATATGAGTGTTGCACGCGTGGCGGAGCTTGCTCGCCAATATGAAAGGAGCACCCGGTCAAGTTGGCAAGTGGTCACGCGTTATCCTATTGTGATGATATTTGTGTGCGTAATTTTCGGAATATTTTGAAGAGAAGACAAAGCAAACAACCCTCGATATGTTCCTTTTAAAAACTCTGGCTGAAAGTCAGGGTGCAGACGAGGCAAAAAGAGCCAACCCAGAAGAAGAAAGGGAAAAAAATGAATTAAGTTTAGTGTAAGGTTAGATTAAATTTATTTTTTAGTGTCCAAGTTCATTTAAATTTGTTTATGTTATGTTACAAGCGCGTTGCCGTGCAAAAAGTCTCTCTCTTTCTCTCCCCCTCCTCCCACACTCCGCATTGTACTGAATAATGTCTCTTTTTAGTATTCAACATCATAACCACCAGATAGTTATTAGTTACTCTTTTAGTAGATGGCGAATTAGAACAAATAAAAATATGTTTTTCCTTTCCAATATCCTCTTTTTTGGTGTTTTTTTTCAGAGGGTGAGAACGAATTAATTTGTATTTAGTTCACTTCTATGGAAAAAGTTGATTTGAGATACGAGTAAAAGAGATAAAAACAAATTATTTGTCTTCCCAGAATCTCTGAATCATACTTAAATCTTTGGTTCAATGATTAATTCCCACAACAATAACACTTGGCTTGGATCAAGAGTTCGTGTCGGAGCTCTGAGCTTGAAAACATTGCTAAAAACTACTGTGGTCAAAAGAAACAGACATAAGCATCTTACAATCAAAATACAGATGGGGACCACTTCACCTTGTAACCCCGCTGAAGATTACGAGGTCATGTGACCTGACCTGAGGCACAGTCTTATGGCTTACAGCCTAAACTATGTGTACTTAACCGTCTGATTTTGAATTCCCAATCTGTTTGTCAACATGGACTCTTTGTTGTAGTTAAGTGTTACATAACCGCAATTATCCAAGATTTAGCGTCTTAAATTTGAGGAAGCAAACAGATGCATTCCAAAGTTTCAGGAGAAAAAATGTTGAGCTAACATGTAAGGGATGGAGCCATCTTACAGTCACTTAGAAGCATTCTCTGACTCAGCATGATTAAAAGAATGTTGTTGCACATGCTTTTGGATCTTGGGGTAGTTTAGCAAGTGCCAGACCTTGGAAGGCCTCAGCATGAACAGCCATCAATAGTATTTAGTTTCCCCTTCTTCCCCTAGTTCTATTGACGTAGTCTCTGTAGTTTTTCATTGTGACATGGTATTGATCATTGATTCATTTTCAATAACATACATCCTTGGTGTTGATCAGTTCTGAGCAAATGTTTTCAATCGAGGGCCACATGATTTTCTTTTCTTTTCCTGAAATAATAAGCCGGACCAACAATAAATTTAACGTATTATCTGGCAGCATTGCGAACAAGTGGTTAGCACGTCCATCTGAAAGTTATGAGATCGAGTGTTCAATCCCTGGATGAAGTTTGCGTTTTCTCCCTGTGACTATGTGGCTTTTCTCCAGGTAGTCGGGTTTCCTCCCAAATCCCAGAAATATGCATGGTTGCCTGGTTGAACACTAAATTGTACCCAAGTATGAAAGTGAGCATGAATAGTTCTTTTCATTGTGCCCTGTGATTGGCTGCCAACCAACTCAGGGTGTCCCTCGCCTACTTCCCAAAGATGGGTGGGAATATATATATTCATTGATTCACTCATTTTCTGAAACTCTTATCCTTATAAAGGTCGTGGGGAGTGATGGAGCCTATCTCAGCCTACTCGGGGGACCCCCTGAATTGGTGGCCATCCAATCACAGGGCACAAGGAGACAGACAGCCATTCACGCTCACGCTCATTCCTAGGGCAAATTTAGAGTGTTCAACCAGCCTACCGTGCATGTTTCTTGGATGTAGGCGGAAACCTGAGTTCTCGGACACAAGCAACAGTCACATGGAGAACACGCAAACTTTAACCAGGGATTGAACCCTTGATCTCCGCCAGAGTCAAATTTATTGTTCATCCACCTAAGACCCAAGAACTCTGATGCTGACGTGATAACCACACAGGCATAGGACCGCCTATATATACGTATATCTCTCTCTCTCTATATATATAGTATATATATATATATATATATATATATATATATATATATATATATATATATATATATATATATATATATATATATATATATATATATATATATATATATATATATATATATGGCATGGCATGGCATTCTGCACTGACTAACTGACTAGCTTGCTCGCTAATACGAGGAGTATACTACTTCACAAGTGGTCGTGCGTTATCCTATTCTGAGGACATTTGTGTGCATCATTTTCGGAATATTTTGAAGGGAAGACAAAAGCAAACAACCTTCCATGAGTTCCTTTTAAAATCTCTGTGAAATCCATCTAATTTTAGTACTATTAAACATAACCAGTAGTTATTTGTTACTCTCTTAATAGATGGCGAATTAGGACAAGTAAAAATGTTTTTCCATTCCAATATCCTGTTTTTTGGATTTTTTTTTCAGAGGATTGAAACGAATTAATTTGTTTTTTTGTTCATTTCTATGGGAAACGTTGATTTGAGATACGAGATTCAAGACTTGCTTTTAACCAATCAGATTTCGAGTTGGCCACAATGCTTTTTCGAAGGCATTGTCATTTTGCTGGCTTGGGGATTCGTCATTGCTTTCACCAACTATTATTGGCTAGCTATAGAGTAGGCGGGCAAAAGCCAGAATGAGGCAGCCAGACTAGCAAACTCCACCCACAATGGCCGACGCAGGAAAATAAATGGATTTGGTTGCAGATTTGCTCACAAAGCTATTTTCCAGACTGACTTTTCCAGAAAAAATGGACATCATTTAGAAAGGGCGGTCAACTCCGAAGCTAGCAAGCCTGTTACAGCCGGGAAAAGGGTGTGTCTGCCACTTTCAGTTCGCTAACTACGAGAGAGCTACCAAACTGTATTTGGAGCGTGCTGCACAAGCAAATATATTGTGTTGATTTAAAGCCATTTTCAAGACAGAGTATGCTGGAAATATGACAGGACAGGCTCGACTTTCATCATTAGCTTTGGTGGCGATAGAAAAGAAGGAAGAAAGAAAGGAGGATGGATATTGTGTACAGTTAAAAAGGATTTTTGGTGAGTATAATATGGCTATATTCCTAAATAATATTTCAATTGTGGGCCCGATTCTGATATCTGAAAAGCTCCAGTGTTTGTATTTAATCACTAAATGCTGCCAGGAAGTGGATTTTACCCCATTTTACCCCAGTTTAATTTTTGCAGTTTCGCCATTGACGTCCATCGCTGTCTTTTCCCGGGGAAATCACCCCCCTGGCCTGGTTGTAATGTCTGAAAAGCTCCAGTATTTGTATTCAATCACTAAATGCTGCTAGGAAGTGGATTTTACCTCATTTTAGTGCATTTTTGCCGTTTCACGTATGGACGTATATGGACGTATCGACGTTCATCGCTGTCTTTTTACCGGGGAAATGATAATCCGGGCCCGGTTCTGATGTCTAAAAAGCTCCAGTATTTGTATTTAATCAATAAATGTTGTTTTCGGCTGGATTTTACCCCATTTTCGGGCAATGTTTGCCCGTACGCCATTGACGTTCATCGTTGTCTTTTCCCGGGAAAATCACCCCCCTGGCCTGGTTTTAATGTCTGAAAAGCTCCAGTATTTGTATTTAATCATGAAATGCTGCTAGGAAGTGGATTTTACCCCATTTTTGAGCATTGATTTATTGATTATTTTTATGTGTCGCAGCTGTAGCTGAAGTAGAAGTTTTATAGCCATGAAATAATTTTTAAGGGTTGGATTGATACGTTGAAGGCGCTACGAGAAAATGCACGGACCGCCACTTTCTTTGCTGCATATAATTATGCATTATTCACACAGACATAATCAATCCATTACTTGAGATCACATGCAGTGATAAGGTCTAGTTGTCCAGCTTGGGTCACAAAATGGCTTGGATCTTGAAATCCTGATAAAATATCTATTGACAAAATAAGATAAATGATTTCTGCTAATGTAAGTAGCAATCGGAGTGACTACATAACATATAACTTAACAGTATATGATGACATTAGAAGTCATTATTGGAAAAAAAACATTGAATCAATATGTAGCTGGGCTATCATTCCACTTACTGTTTACATCTATAAAAATAATCTTTCTAGGAAGCAAACCATTACCTAGAAAATAATGTATTTAGATTAAATAATATAAATCAGCGCAAGTAATTTAAAGAAGGAAGAAAGAAAGGAGGATGGATATTGTGTACAGTTAAAAAGGATTTTTGGTGAGTAAAATATGGCTATATTTCTAAATAATATTTCAATTGTGGGCCCGGTTCTGATATCTGAAAAGCTCCAATGTTTGTGTATGTGTATGTATGTATATATATATATATATATATATATATATATATATATATATATATATATATATATATATATACATATATATATATATATATATATACATGTATACATATATACATATATACATATATACATATATACATATATACATATATACATATATACATATATACATATATACATACATATATATATATACATACACACACACACACACTCACTCACACACACACACACACACATACATTTCACCCTCTTGCTACTGCAACAAAGTGAATTTCCCGAGTACAGGATGAATAAAGTTTAATTTAATCTAATCTAATCTATGAGACTATCAACCTTGGGGTGAGTCCTGACTGATAGTGGATGGTGCTGGGGGAGGTGGATTCAATGCCCAGTGTAAGTTTCTCCTTAGTTCCTGCTGGTCTTCTGTGTGGACAAGCTCATACACACTCTGGTGCATGACGTCCGTCTGGGGGGAAAAAAAGGAAGTGTGAAGTTAGATCTGAGCCACAATTGATATACAACATCATACTAGATAACTGGTATTTCAGCTAGTTGATGGATAGAAAAAACTGGAAGTCTCTTAATACAAGAGTCCAATTTTAGTGACATATAAGCCTAGATCTGTGATTCCTAAACCATTGTTTAATTGTATTCTCTTCAGTTAGCAATTCCAGGAATATATATATAGTAAGGGTAGTCAAATACAATACACCAGTGGTGTGCCGTCAGGGCCTTCAAGGCCTTCTCTGCTGGCCTAAGAAATATCTGAATCATATATTATATTTTGGCCATCAATACTTATTAAATACTTTCAAATTGTCTGTTAGCTTCCTTTCATTGCTTTCCCCCCTAGTTGCACTGCTTCCAGATGTGTGTTTTCATATTGAAGCATTTAACCAATCACATTTCAGCCATTATTTGTTGCCAGGGTCAGAAATCTGCCTCAAGGCCTTCACAATCAGTTCTGCAGGCTCTGCTGCATTAAACAAGCGTCGATAAGACTGTTGCTTTAACCAATCAGATTTAAAGTTGGCAACACCACAATGCCTTCTCGCAGGCGTAGGGATACGTCATTGCCTTTTCACAGGCGTAGGTATACGTCATCGCTTTCACCAACTATGATTGGCGAGTGATAGAGTGGACTAGCCAGAGCTACCAAACTGTATCTGGAGCGAGCTGCACAAGCAAATATATTGTTGGGTTGATTTAAAGCCATTTTCAAGACGGACTTTTCAAGAAAAAAAAGCTGGACATCATTAAGAAAGGTCGGACAACTCCAAAGCAAGCAAGCCTGTCACAACCGGGAACAAACATTTTCAGCACTAAATCGAATAAAAACGTATGCCAGAAATACGACAGGACAGGCTCGACTTTCAGCATTAGCTTCGACGGCGATAGAAAAGAAGGAAGAAAGAAAGGAGGATGGATATTGTGTACAGTTAAAAAGGATTTTTGTTGAGTAAAATATGGCTATATTCCTAAATAATATTTCAATTGTATGAGGTTATTATTGATTATTTTGATTATTATGTGTCGCAGCTGTAGCTGCAGTAGAGGTTTTATAGCCATAAAATAGTTTTTGCTGAAGGCGTCACTAGGAAATGCATGGACCGCCACTGCAAATATTACATCGTAAATAGGTCTACCTTGTCCTATTGAACTGGCTCCGATTTTACACTGAATAATTCTATCAATGCAAGACAAGGTTAAATAAGCTTTCACTTGTGTTGAGCATTTCTACAATACCCAAAGCTCTCTGACACTGTCCCATCATAAACGTATTGATGATGCAACATGAGGAGCAACAGCAGTTCAATATTTTTCTCAAGGATACATATAGACATAAATTCAAAGGTGGATGAGTGAACCTCCGAACCTTGTGATTGGTAGACACCTACCAACTGATTTAAGCTGCACCGAAAAGTAAATAGACCAGTTGCATAATGGCATCAGAGAGTTGCATTATTGGTGTTGCTGTAGTTTGGATTGTTAACATTAAGGTGGGGAGCATCGTATTTTTGGTGAGAATGTAGGTAACTGGTGTGTTTTTCCATAAAATCGTGATGAAATGAACAATAATCATGAGTTGTGAAGGTGGATAGAAGGTAGAGCAGTGGTCCCTAACCACCGGTTCACTGCCAGGTACTGGTCTGTAAGCCACTTGGCGTCGGCCTGCCAGATAAATAAATATTAACATTTTAAATCTAATGCAAACAGTGCAATGTCAACGCTCAAAAATGGAGATCCTGAGCGAATGGTGCGCTGGACCACAGTGTTCTTAGATCAGAAAGACAGTCTCCAACCCAATCAGATCATAAATACTAGTTTGGCGGGAACCCACCCAATTTGTCAACACTGCTCCACCTAGGGACGCAAACCCTCATTCATGTACCCTTCATACAAAATATATATGGCTGGCGTTTTCCAGATTTTGACGTGTCACTGCTCTACCGCCAACCTTTTCAGCTGGCCCACATCCAAGTCGCCGCTGCTCTCAGTCACGTAGACCTGCCAATCTCAGTCGACCCCATTTCAAGAGTACCCTTGTCCCATTTCCGAAGTATTTCTGGAGTGAATGCGATTCACGCAAAATTGATATAAAATGTGAAAAAAAGCATAGGACAATTTAAATCAAACTGTTATTATCATGTTTTTTTACATTACCGTATTTTCACGACTATTCGGCGCATCGTATTTTTAGCCGCAGTGTCAGTAACGAGTGCTATTTCTGTATTTTAAACACATAAAGCACGCACCGTTTTTTTAGACGCATATATATTATATATGGATGAACATCGAAACGCAATAGCGCTGGCTACCGGAAGCAGCCTATTTCCGGGTTCCGGTGCGCAGTGACTGCTGGGAAATATAGTTCTTGCACGCTACACCCACACGCTAAAAACACGCAATTAAAAAGGCAACGGAAGCAAAACTGAGTTCGGTTGTACTTTATTTAGACATTTTACAACTTACTCACGTCATCATCACCCACAAATCCATCAAAGTCCTCATTTTCTGTGTCCGAATTAAACAATTTCCCAAATGAGTCTTCCAAAACGCCGGGTCCAGCGTTTGTAGTTCTCAAGCCTCCGGGAATGACGGCAACCTCCGAGTTAATATTATATATATATATATATATATATATATATATATATATATATATATATATATATATATATATATATATATATATATATATATATATATATATATATATATATATATATATATATAGTTCTATATATATATATAGTTCGCAGTCTACCTTTGAATGCTCCGTTGACGCCAACATCTAGCGGCAGGGTTTCTTTTGTAAATACAGCCGAAATGATCATACTGGGTGTATTGAAGCACTGGGTGTATTAAGAACTCGATATCCCAGCAGTCACTGCGCAGTACTTTATCTACGGGAAATAGTAGAGTCTGGGGCTGCTTGGCGTAGTTGTATATATATATAGTTCACAGTCTAGCTTTGAATGCTCTGTTGACGCCAACATTTCTTTTGTAAATATAGCCGAAATGATGGCGAGGACCAAATTAGTGTGCTCGCGCGACGTCATACTGGGTGTATAAAGAACTGGGTGTATTAAGAACTCGATATCCCAGCAGTCACTGCGCAGTACTATCTACGGCAGGGGTCTCAAACTCGCGGCCCGCGGGCCAACTGCGGCCCGCGGGACGATAATTTGCGGCCCCCGTCTTAATATGAAATATCGATTTTTTTTTTAATTTTTTTTTTTTTTTTTTTTTTTTTTACCCCTTTCCCCATGATGGCGCCGTTTAAGTGGCAGCCAGTGGCAGTAGCTCTGTCCACTCATGTTTTTCTTGTTTTACAGCATGTTTTACATGAAAAATTAGAGGGAACATTGACATGCACCTGCTTGTGGCAGGTGTGATACTGGTGTGCCGATAGCGAGCAATGATGATGTCGTGACCGGATGATTCGCCTAAAGACGTTTCGCCGACGGACGTTTGACAGACGGACAGGTCGTACTAGTATTTGTTAGTTTAATGATTAAATACAAATACTAGTATTTGTATTTAATCATTAAACGCTGTTTTCAGCTGGATTTGACCGAATTTGAGAGCATTTTGAGCCGTTTGGCGAATGGACGTCTATAGACGTTTTTTTGCCTCCATCGCGATATCATCCAGTATTTGTATTTAATCATTAAATGCTGTTTTAGGATGGATTTGACCCGATTGCTGTCATTTTACGGCTCGGTTCTGCTACATCTGCCTGCCCAAGAGTGCTTATTCCCGGACTGCCATTGATGGTAGACGAACATTGATTTTTACTATAATTTGGAAAACACCGGCGGCGGGCCGGATTAAAAATCCTAACGGGCCGTATATGGCCCGCGGGCCGAGGTTGAAAAACTTGTACACACACGATCCGGCGGGGCGAGCGTTCGAATCCCGTTTCGGCGAAACCTCCGTTCGGCCGAATGAACGTTCGGTGGAACGTCCATTCGGCGACCTGCCCGTCTGTCAAACGTCCGTCGGCGAAACGTCTTTAAGCGAATCATCCGAGTACCGATGATGTCGCTCACACTGGTACTCAGTGCGCTCAGGGAGGTTGTCTTTCTGCTCAGACCAACAAAAAATTAGAGGGAACTTTGGTTCGGAGCTGAATGAACCAATCACGGTGAGGTATACGGCTCTGGAGGGCGGGACATCGGCCGGGCTGTCCAGTGCCTCGCTCACTCACTCATTCATTCCTCCAATCAGCTGGGCGGAGGAGAAGCCGTGAGGCCGATCACTCCGCTCGGCGCGCACACTCCTCCGCTGCTCTCAGCATAGAACTGAATGAGGCGCTATGATCCGTGATCCAGCCTGTGTCAGTGTCTGTAGCCATCTCCGCGATTGAAACGGAGAGCGAAAGTGCACATGCGCCACAAACCCGCGCGACTGAATGTGAAAGATCAACCCGAGACTCATTCCAAGTGGAAAAACATATTACAGAGCCCCAGAGATGTCTCTTTCAAAGCCTGCCGTGAAGAGAAAGGTCGGTGATGAGCACAGACAGTTTCAAGAAAAGTGGGGAGTGCAATATTTCTTTGTTGAACACAGGGGCACCCCGACGTGTCTCATTTACACTGAAAAAGTTGCGGTGCACAAGGAATACAATTTGAAACGTAATTGTACTATGAGACATGCTGAGGAGTACGAAAAATACCAGGGAGATGAGAGAGCCAACCAGGTTGCCAGTCTTAAAACACGTCTTCTGAGGCAACAGGATCTCTTCAAGAAGGCTACCAAAGACAGTAATCCAGCAGTCAAAGCTAGCTACGCCGTTTGTGAGTTGATTGATCCTGTGCTAAGTGATCCCAAATGGCTCATGGACTTGGCTTTTCTTGTTGATATCACACATGAGCTTAATGTACTGAACAAGAAGCTACAAGGCCAGGGGCAACTTGTCAGTGCTGCCTATGACAACGTGAGAGCATTCTGCACTAAACTTGTGTTATGGAAAGCCCAGCTCTCTCAGACAAACCTTTGCCATTTCCCAGCATGCAAGGCTCTCGTGGATGCAGGCACACCATTCAGTGGTGAGAAGTATGTTGAGGCCATTTCGAAGCTACAGGAGGAATTTGATCACAGATTTGCAGACTTCAAGACACACAAAGCCACATTTCAAATTTTTGCGGACCCCTTCTCCTTTGATGTGCAAGATGCCCCTCCTGAGCTTCAAATGGAGCTCATTGACCTGCAGTGCAACTCTGCACTCAAAGCCAAGTTCAGGGAGGTGAGTGGAGAAGCAGACAAGCTTGGGCAATTTTTGAGAGAGTTGACCCCCAGCTTCCCTGAACTTTCCCGAAGGTTCAAGCGGACCATGTGCCTTTTTGGGAGCACATATTGTGTGAGAAGCTCTTCTCCACCTTGAACTTCAATAAGTCCAAGTACAGGTCCAGACTTACTGATGAGCATCTTCAAGCTCTACTGAGGGTCTCCACTGCTTCCTCCCTCAAGCCAAATGTGACTATGTGAGAAGAAGCGCTGCCAGGTCTCTAGCAGCAAGGAGTAGGCAAAAGAAGCCGTGTTCAGAATATTTCATGTTCAATGTTCCATTCAAGTTCAGAAAGTTAAAGGTTAAAGAGCTGTTAATACAGACATTTGAAACGGAATAAAAATAATTCATTTTCTCTACTTAGCCAGCCAGTATATATCTACTGTATGCTCATTAGTATTATTTGGTTTTATATTACTGATTGATTTATTTTTTATTCATCTTTAAGTTAATTTATTTAATTCATTATTTTTTGTTAAAAAATAAAGATATTTGATAACGTTGGAAAGTTTTATCAGTGCTTTTCTTGTGGAAATCCTGATGCGGCCCAGTCTCACCCAGACTCGGCCTCTAGCGGCCCCCAGGTAAATTGAGTTCGAGACCCCTGATCTACGGGAAATAGTAGAGTCTGGGGCTGCTTGGCGTAGTTGTCCTATCGACTGATTTATTTGATTTTATCGTGATAACAATTTTAGTATTGGTCCATATATAAAGCGCACTGGATTATAAGGCGCCCTGTCTATTTTGGAGAAAATTTTAGACTTGTATGTGCGCCTTATAGTCGTGAAAATACGGTAATTGAAATATTGTGGTTTTGCAAACTATTGAAAAAATACAGCATGATGAAAATAAGTTTATCTTTGTGGTTAGGTCCTTCTACATGCGTTTTACAGTCAGTAATTCCAACACGTTTCACGCTGATGTCGCACTGGCATATTGTGCAATGTGCAAATGTTGGTCCTTTTGGGGACGGCTTCAACATGGGATATTTCGTTGAATACGAACCAATAAACTTCTGCGAGTATCTGGGGTTCTTATTAGAATTGCCATCCATTTTTCACTTAACCCGAGCAGGCATATTGATAAGACTTACAAGTGCTGTGTATGCCTACTTCTTTTAGAACAACTCCAGAAATTATAGGATTTGTTTAAAAAAAGACTGGTGGTTTAGTCAGCCTTAATAATACTTAGTTCCCTTATGAAAAAAACAAAAATGAATATGTTAAAACGATGGAGGCTACTTATGCAATCGATTCCGAATCGGTTGTCACGCTGAAGTCGCACAAGATGAATCATTCGTCAGAATTTGTAAATCGGATGATTTACAATGCACTCGTGTTACCGAATTCTTCCGGTTTACAGTGCAGTTAAATGAAAATAACGGAAGCCGTAGCGATGGTATGAATTTCGAGGCATTTAAATTGGAAATTTGGTACTTTTCCGAATTGGTTGCTTAAAAAAAAATTAAGTGAAAATTTTGGGGGGATTTCCGGAGTTTAGGGAGATTGTCCGGAGTCCTGGAGTTTGAGTTGCATTTCCATAGAAACTCCTGAAATTCCGGAGTGGTTGGCAGCCCTGGTCACGTCTGAGTTGTAGGTTTTCCCAGCCGAGCGCAGGTTGGCCAAGCTGCTGCTGAGGAAGTAGGCAAAAGCATTGTGGTTGCCGTTGCCCGGCCGGTGGCTCCAGAGCTGCCAAGCTCCGTTGACCCAATTTCAGGAGTACCTTTGTCCCATTTCAGGAGTTTTATGATTTATCAGGAGTGAATCCAATTCGCGCGAATTTCATATAAAATGTAAAAAGAAAAATAACAGACAATTAAAATCAAACTGTTATTAGCATGCTCGGATGATTCACAATGAACTTGTGTTACCGAATTCATCCAGTTTATAATGCAGTTGAATCAAATGTGTAAGTAAGATGGCAGAAGCCGGAGCGATGGTATGAATTTTGAGGCATTTAAATTGGAAATTTGGCACTTTTCCGAAATGAGTGGTTAAAAAATAAATTAGGAAACAATTTTTGGGATTTCTTGAGTTTAGGGAGGTTTTCAGGAGTCCCGGAGTTTGCGTTGCTTGACCGGAGTAAACTCGTGAAATTCCGGAGAAGTTGGCAGCTCTGTGGCTCTAAGGGGCGACTGAAATGAGGCTGGCTGCTTCCAGTGCCCGTTGGCTCATGGCCAGGTCCAAGTTGCTGCTCCACGGCTGGGTCCAGCTGCTGCTGGACATATAATTACTCTTTTGGGTTGGTGACCACAGATGTAGAGGACTGATTACATATTTTCACGCAAAATAGCATGTTAACCTCGTTCTCAACAAAAATTGCAATGCTCTCCGCTTTAATACTAATAGTGTGACCCCCAGGCAACACCCATGGTGCATCATGCTCCCATTCTATCAGATCATTATATTACAGGTAAATTGGAACAAGATTCTCATTATTTGTTGTTTTCGTGTGTACAGTGTTCAGTAAAGTTTATGTCCGTGGATGGTTTAAGACAGGTGATTGATGTAGTTTACCGAAAGAGCTGTGTTCTGGCAAAAGGCCAAACAAGAGGTGAGAAAACCATAAAGTACTATATGGAATTGAATGTTAAATATGAGCAGTGACCTGATGGAAGCCCAAGTAGTCCTGGATGGTGTGAGAGGAGAAGAAGATAGTACCCGTGGCAGTGATGACCAGGACAAACCCATTCAGAGCCTTGGGGAGGAAACACAGTTAGTGTTCAGTCTTGCGGCAGTAAACAGTGGCAAACTCATACTGCTAATTTTAGTCACATCAGGTGATTACATAATGTTTACCCAGAGAGAAATAAAGAAAACAAACATCAATGTTTAAGGCTCAAGCTGTACAACCCCATGATGAGTTTTGAGACTTTTCACCATTTGGTTAAATGAGAAAGAGTCTCAAACCCTTTGGCAAATGGTGTAAGGGGAAATTTGTTACATATGGTGCATGTACTTTCTTTCTAAGGTTATTGGAAGTATTGATATTTGCAGCTGACCTACTGCACATTTGCCCTTTCTGGTTTTACCAACATTGTGTGAACAAACAGGTCACAACAAACATACAAGAATGTCACACAAGCATGCATAGAAGGACAAGCATCTCGTTCCCAAACCATGCCAGGGGCAGCTGTGGGGGTTGAGCAAGCGACTAATGCTTGAGAATGCTGTTTTTTTCGACACATACAGTACACACAATCACCACAATTATCTGCCACTTCCTCCACGATAAACATCAACACCTAAATGTCACAATGCGGACTTCACATTAGCCACAACTTAAATGCGAAATGCATATACAATAACTGATATAAAGAGATAAATAGTTTTTCATTTAAATTTAAATTACCTGCGCTGATTTATATTATTTAATCTAAATACATTATTTTCTAGGTAATGGTTTGCTTCCTAGAAATATTATTTTTATAGATATAAACAGTAAGTGGAATGATAGCCCAGCTACATATTCATTCAATGTTTTTTTTCCAATAATGACTTCTAATGTCATCATATACTGTTAAGTTATATGTTATGTAGTCACTCCGATTGCTACTTACATTAGCAGAAATCATTTATCTTATTTTGTCAATAGATATTTTATCAGGATTTCAAGATCCAAGCCATTTTGTGACCCAACCTGGACAACTAGACCTTATCACTGCATGTGATCTCAAGTAATGGATTGATTATGTATTTGTGAATAATGCATAATTATATGCAGCAAAGAAAAAGATAGTTTTCACAAATCAACCAGAAGTAATCAAGAAAGAGGCCCCCTTTTAGGAATGGTCATCTCCTGACCAAGCCTGTTTCACCATATGAGCTTTCATGGTTCATTATGAGCGACCCATCAGAATTGCAGACTATACTGACATAAAAAAAAACTCCCCGGTAGGATCAGCTTGCTCTGAGTGGGTAGGCGCCTCCTTCCCCTCCTGGAATGCCAGTGTGGTGCACATTGGGAGGAATTGGACTGGAAAATCAATGACTCCAGCAGATCAAAAGCGATCTGGCAGTCAGTGAGTTTTCGCTCCATCCAATCAGACATAGAGTACAAAATTGAACTGGAATTGAAAGACTAGATTGTTTTTAAGAGTATCAATAGAATAATTTTCTATTCCATTTAATGAATTATTAACTGCATAGAATGTTTTTACATGATAAAAGATTGGACAGTATTTTAAAGAGAATAAAAAAAATAATTTTGGGAAAAGATTTGAGGCTAGAACTCCTGGATATCTTCACATCAGAACGATTTAATTAACCTGATGTGCCAGATCGTTTTTATAACAAAACATTTGTGGACAAAGGCCAAATGAAGCCTGCTCTGCTATTTATAGCAGTTTTCAATTCATGACAATTGGTTCCAACTGATACGGGAGCTGACTAGCATTGAAAAATCTTCCATGCCAACTAACATCTGCTGTGATTGTATTCAGGAGTCACTAATCATTGAGTTCTTTTTCATTCATTCAGTCATTTTCTGAACCGATTTATCCACACAAGGGTAGCGGGGGGTGCTGTACCCTATCCCAGCCGACTTCGGGCCAGAAGTGGGGGACACCCTGAATCGGTGGGCAGTTGATCGCAGGGCACGATTAGACGGACAGCCATTCACAGTCACACAATTTAGAGTGTCCAATCGGCCCTTGAATGTGGTAGGAAATCGGAGTACCTGGAGAAAACTCCACACAGTTGGACCAACCTGGATTTGAACCCAGGACCCCAGAGCTGTGAGGCCAACGCGCTTACCACTCAAACCACTGGGCCGCGTTTCATTGCATTCTTCTACCACAAAAACATTGCGCGCCCATCTCCGACCTTCTCTGCTGCTGAAATCTCTCCTGCATTCATCACTTCCGGAATTGACAGCAATAGCATCTTCTGTGGTAAACCTTCCAAAACCTTTAACAATCTCCAATACATCTAAAACTCAGCTGCATGCCTCCTAACGCACACATGCCCTCATGAATGCATCAGATGATACTCCAGAAATTCCATAAGCTCCCCATTTCTCAGCACATTAAGTTAAACATTTTCCTCACCAGTTGATCCGCAAACATACACACACACCTTTCCAACCTGGTCCATTATCATACCACGTCTCGCTTCATACGTTCCTCTCATGCACATTTCATGTCCATCCCCTGAAGTACTAAGCTACAAACTTTGAACCTGGAAAGACGGAGCGTTTTCCATTGCTGCCTCTATCCTATTATTAACTATTATTATTACCGTCACCGTCAGCATCAGTGTCGCCATCATTATTATCATTATGTCCCCTCGTGGTGTACAGGTTCACTCGCCTGACTTTGGTGTGGGCAGGCGTGGGCTCCATTCCCGCTCAGTGTGATTGTGAGTGCGGATGGTCATCTCTTTCTGTCCCGTACGGCTGACTGGCGACCAGTCTAGGGTGTAGTCTGCCTTTCACCTGAAGTCAGCCCGATTAGGCTCCAGCAACTATTTCGAGGTTGCGCGGTATGGAAGATGAATGAATAAATTATCGTTATTAATCTATATTATTATCCTTCCTCCCATCAACTGTCAGGCTCTTTAACAAAACAAATGGCTGAGTGTTAAGACCTACCATATGCATGCATGTACATCTATGTGTATATATGTATATATGTGCTTATATATATATATATATATATATATATATATATATATATATATATCAGTGGCGGGCCGTCAGGGCCTTCAAGGCCTTCTCTGCTGGCCTAAGAAATATCTGAATCATATTATATTTTGTCCATCAATACTTATTATTCCAAATGGTCTGTTAGCTTCCTTTCATTGCTTTTCCCCCTGGTTAAACTGCTTCCAGATGTGTGTTTTCATATTGAAGCATTTAACCAATCACATTTCAGCCATTATTTGTTGCCAGATCAGATCTGTCTCAAAGCCTTCACAATCAGTTCTTGCGGGCTCTGCTGCATTAAACTAGATTGTTGCTTTTAACCAATCAGATTTCGAGTTGGCAACCCCACAATGATTTTTCATAGGCGTTAGCATTTTGCTGGCTGGGACATGTCATTGCTTTCACAAACTATGATTGGCTAGTAGGCGGGCCAAAGCAGCCAGAGATCGCAAACTCCACCCACATGGCCGACAGTGGCAAAAACAAATGAATTATGTTTCAGATTTCTCTCACAAAGCTATTTTCCAGACGGACTTTTCCCCCCCAAAAATGGACATCATTAAGAAAGGGCGGTCAACTCCGAAGCTAGCAAGCCTGTTACAGCCGGGAATATGGTGTGTGCGGCACTTTCAGTGTGCTAACTTAGCTCCACAAGCAAATAGTATATTGTTGTTTTGATTTAAAGCCATTTTCAAAAGGGACTATGCCAGAAATATGACAGGACAGGCTCGACTTTCATCATTAGCTTCGATGGCGATAGGAAAGAAGGAAGAAAGAAAGGAGGATGGATATTGTGTAAAAAGGATTTTTGGTGAGTAAAATATGGCCATATTCCTAAATAATATTTCAATTGTGGGCCAAGTTCTGATATCTGAAAAGCTCCAGTGTTTGTATTTAATCACAAAATGCTGCTAGGAAGTGGATTTTACCCCAGTTTAATTTTTGGCGTTTCACCATTGACGTCCATCGCTGTCTTTTCCCGGGAAAAATCACCCCCCTGGCCTGGTTGTAATGTCTCAAAAGCTCCAGTATTTGTATTCAATCAATAAATGATGCTAGGAAGTGGCTTTTACCTAATTTTAGTATTTTAGTGCATTTTTTGTCATTTCACGTATGGACGTATCGACGTTCATCGCTGTCTTTTTACCGGGGAAATGATACTCCGGGCCCGGTTCTGATGTCTAAAAAGCTCCAGTATTTGTATTTAATCAATAAATACTGTTTTCGGCTGGATTTTACCCCATTTTCGGGCAATGTTTGCCCGTACGCCATTGACGTTCATCGCTGTCTTTTCCCGGGAAAATCACCCCCTGGCCTGGTTTTAATGTCTGAAAAGCTCCAGTATTTGTATTTAATCATGAAATGCTGCTAGGAAGTGGATTTTACCCCATCATTTTTGTGCATTAATTTATTGATTATTTTTTATGTGTTGCAGCTGTAGCTGCAGTAGAGGTTTTATAGCCATAAAATAGTGTAGATATGTGTATATACACATATGTGTATATGTATATATATATACATATATATATATATATATTTCAGCAACACGCTTATTTATATATTTATTCATGTATTTATTTATTTATCAACTTACTTATTACCCATCTATTTATGTCTAAAATGCCTTTCCTATTTCTGCATCCTCACCCTCTTGCTACTGTGACAACGAAATTTCCCGAATATGGGATGAATAAAGTTATCAAATCCAATCCAAACCAATTGTCGTGATAATCGAAAAATCGCGAAGTAGGGTCACCCATATTTAAAATCCACGCTGAAACTCGTAAGCGGAAGCCACTCCTGCTACTAGGAATCAGCACTGATGTAAAAATAAATAAATAAATAATTGCAGAAAAAAATCACGAAACAGCGAATTTGTGATAAATGAAGTCATGATAATTGAGGGATTGCTGTATATTCCTATTTAACCTCTTTTCAATTGAAGTTTCTTTGAGTATCATGAAAATGGATTGATGGAATAGTGTAGCGTACTCAGCAGGGTTACACTATGTCAGGGTCAGCGAAGACGCTCTTGAGCTCCATGCGGCTCCCGGGCCAAAATCTATTCAGCTCTTTGCTTCTTTTTTATATTCTGTGGCTCTTTGCTTCATTTTGTTATGAATCACCTGGGCTGCGGAGCGGAGTGGAAGCAAGGAGCAGGAAGCTTTAATGGCCTTTTAAGATTTGTATTTGATTAGCCCTCACGTTGAAGTTCAACATTCCACCAAGTGTGAATGTGAGAGTAATGATTTTCATCAATGCAGCCAACTTCACTTATTCGCGGGGACAGAAGCTCAGACTTCCCCATTCTCAGCCACTTCATCAAGCTCCTCAAAGGGACATTCCTAGGTCAGGTGGGAGTCATAGTCCCTCCATCGTGGGCTGTCATTATGTAGGCAGATACCATATTTTCACGCATATAAGATGAATTTGCCACTCAAAAAAAGGTGACTGAATCCAGGGTACGGCTTATATGTGCAGAAATTAGATTTGACATGCCCAAAACTGCAAGGTGGCAAAGAGGAAATGCCATAACCCAAGACAATTTATTTCAAAATTGAGAAGAAACACAGATAAAACGCTAAACTAAATTAATTTGGACATCTATTAATGAAATTCATGAGAAAAAAAACGTATCTTGCATAAAACGTGAAAAAACTCACTTGTGCTCAATTACAAATCTGACTTAATACAAGCAAAACAGACCAAACATATAAACCGGACCAGACAGCACGCCACGGTGTCCGCTATGTCACATTATTTCAAGTCCCAAAGGACTAATTGAGTCCACAAACAATGTTCCCTCTAATTTTTCGTTGGTCTGGGCAGAAAGACAACCTCCCTGAGCGCACTGAGTACCAGTGTGAGCGACATCATCGGTACTCGGATGATTCGCCTAAAGACGTTTCGCCGACGGACGTTTGACAGACGGGCAGGTCGCCGAATGGACGTTCCGCCGAACGCAGGTTTCGCCGAAACGGGATTCGCACGCTCGCCCCGCCACTGGATCGTGTGTTTACAAGTTTTTCAACCTCGGCCCGCGGGCCATATATGGCCCGTTAGGATTTTTAATCCGGCCCGCCGCCGGCGTTGTCCAAATTATAGTAAAAATCAATGTTAGTCTACCATCAATGGCAGGAATAAGCACTCTTGGGCGGGCATGGCAGCCCGGGAATAAGCACTCTTGGGGGGGCATGGCAGCCTGGGAATAAGCACTCTTGGGCGGGCATGGCAGCCCGGGAATAAGCACTCTTGGGCGGGCAGATGTAGCAGAACCGAGCCGTAAAATGACAGCAATCGGGTCAAATCCATCCTAAAACAGCATTTAATGATTAAATACAAATACTGGAGCTCTTTGGACATTAGAACCGAGCCCAGGGAAGTGAATTCCTTGGTAAAATGTTGCGATGGAGGCAAAAAAACGTCCACATACGTCCATTCGCCAAACGGCTCAAAATGCTCTCAAATTCGGTCAAATCCAGCTGAAAACAGAGTTTAATGATTAAATACAAATACTAGTACAGACGCTCCCCTACCTACGAACGCAATTGGTTCCGAGCGATTGTTCATAAGTTGAATTTGTTTGTAAGTTGATTCAGTGCTATATTTTGTATTATAATTTATGTTTAAGGCCGATATAAGTATATTGAAGGTTTATATAAGTGCATTTGTATGTTTAAGGCTTGTATAAGTAACACGCATTGGTTTGTACTGAAAAAAAAACATTTAATAAAATGGAGAGAATATGTACAGTACTGTAGAGAGAGAGAGATTTATGTATTAGAAACTGGCCAAAAGAAGCGACCTAATGACGATTGCACAGTTTTCTTCTTTTTTGCATCATAAATGATGCGGTAGCACTGTATGGCATCATTCAATTGATTTGCAAACTTTGTGCAACGTTCAATATTTGGGTCCTGCTGCTCGATCTTTCTGTTTATAAATGGTACTGACGGTCGAACGATTCAATGCCCGTGAAACGCTCACCACTCTCACGCGCATCAAGCTTCGTTATTATTGCCACTCGTTTCAAATGAAATGACTTGCCTCTTCCTTGCAACTCCCTCAATAGAAGCCTTTAGCTTTTTACCAACCATATTCAATATTGGATGCATGAGATATTTAATGATACAAATGAAAAAGGTTCTTTGCACACTGGAGATACCTTCACGCACTTCCGCATTGCAACGAAGAAGAAGGTAGATGCTGGGTGAGCTGAGCTCTCACAGCGCCAGGCGTCGGTATTAGCGGCGGAAAGAAGTACTACTCCGAAAAAGGCGCGAAATACAAAATTGGACTTGCGAACATTTTTGGACTTAAACGCAATTTGCAGACATGTTCGTATGTACCGTTGTTCGTAAGTTGAATGTTCGTAAGTAGGGGAGTGTCTGTATTTGTATTTAATCATTAAACTAACAAATACTAGTATTTTTATTTAATCATTAAAAGCTGTTTGAACGAACGTTCATTCGGCGACCTGTCCGTCTGTCAAACGTCCGTCGGCAAAACGTCTTTAGGCGAATCATCCGGTCACGACATCATCATTGCTCGCTATGGGCACACCAGTATCACACCTGCCACAAGCAGGTGCATGTCAATGTTCCCTCTAATTTTGTAAAACATGCTGTAAAACACGAAAAACATAAGAGTGGACAGAGCTACTGCCACTGGCTGCTGCTTAAACGGCGCCATCATGGCGAAAGGGGTAAAAAAAAAAAATTACTGCGCGCCATATGATTGCTGCTGTGCAGAGAAGACGAGAGTAGTGCGCAATTGCGCACGCGCGCAGCTTAGAGGGAACATTGTCCACAAAACACATATAGACTGGGGAATACCAAGATGAATGATGGTAGACAGTTAGTCCACTCTTTCACGAACAAGACAAAAAGCTTATCAGATAGGGCAAGGGTTGTAATCGCTTTGTAAATGGAATATATACTCCAGTCTCCCTTCCTAAAACAGGGACCACTAAGCTAGAAGCACCCAAAGTCCACCCATCTGTGAAGACTCACACATGTGAAAAGTATAATTGACTAGCAGCTAGTCCTTAGTTGAGCTTGCCTTTCACCTGAAGCCATCTGGGGCAGGCACCAATGTGCTGTAAAATGAAGTATGCTGAACAGCTTGGAAAATGGAAGGATGTCATATTTCATAATCCTCAGGCAAATTACTTAAATACTAGGTTTATTTTGTCCTTTTTTAAGTTTCAATGGTTTTATTAATGGCCTCGCTTATTGATCTGGAATCTATCTGGAAAACCAGCCCTAGTTATCATTTACATTATTCTCCTGAGAAACAAATCCAGAACAGTGGAACATAAAAAAACTGGGCACTATAGAACATATTTAAATTATAGGTTATTCATCCAGTATAAGACTGTATGGGTAAACAAAAAAGATTGTTCCATGATTGCTTACCTAGGTAAATGACAGATTTTCTGAGATTAAAAAATATATGGAAACCTGTGCTCTCACAAGTTGGGCTTCTTTGCCGTTGCTGACAGCAACTTGAACTAAGCACGGCCATTATCTTGTATTGTCATTGATATTGTATTTTGATGTTTTTTGCCCATACAGTGGTACCTCGAGATACGAGCTTAATGCGTTCCGCGACTGAGCTTGTATGTCGATTTACTCGTATTTCAAATGAACGTTTCCCATAGAAATGAACTAAAAACAAATTAATCCATTCCAACCCTCTGAAAAAACACCAAAAACAGGATATTGGATTGGAAAAACATTTTTATTTGTTCTAATTCACCATCTATTATCAGAGTAACAAATAACTAGTGGTTATGATTATTAATAGTACTAACATTAGATGGATTTCGCAGAGGGGAGAGAGAGAGGGGGCGGGGGTTGAGAAAGAGACATTTTGCACGGCAACGCGCTCGTAACATAATATAAACAAATTTAAATGAACTTGAATTACCATACAGACACATTAAAAATAAGTTTAATCTAACCTTACACTAAACTTTAAATTCTAATTTTGTTTTACATTTTTATAACTTTCTTCTCCCGGGTTGGCTCTATTTGCCCCGGCTCCACCCAGACTTTCAGCTGCAACTAGGGTTGTTTGCTTTTGTCTTCTCAAAATATTCCATGAGGGAGTTGCGACCAGAAAGACATTGCGCATTATGTTGTTATGAGCAGCCTCTCGCGTCCGCTGTATGCTCGTATATCAAAATTTGTCTCGTATCGCAAGATAAATATTTGCCCGAAATTATACTCGTATCTCAAATTGCTCGTATGTCGGGGCACCACTGTTCTCTCATTGATACTCATTAATGAGCCATAGCGTAACAATGTCATCAAAAGAAATCCAAGACTTTTTCTTTAAATGTGGTGGAATGACAAAAGAATCCACACAATTTCTTGTATTTTTACTTTAAATTATAACTAAGGCCCTCAAGGAAGAACAGTAAAAAAAATATGACTTGTTAATGGCTCTCTCTGTCAAAAACGTTCCCGACCCCAGCGAGTGGAGCGTTTAGTTCGTCCGTGCGGATGAAAACATCTCAGTTCAATTGCACCACTTGACAAGTGAAAGTGTTAATAGAAAGGCTGTAAATAGAAATCACCTCATTTGGCCAAGCATTTGTTTCAGTGCCATGTGCTCGCTTGCTCCCGAACCTCTCACACAGGAACTAAGCTGTGCATTTTTCTCATCGTGTCATGTTAAAGAGAGGCAGGCAGTCTGGCAAGCCAGATGGTCCAATTTTTATGACATCTGCTAAGCCATATTAAGTCTGACTCTTTTTAACAGGAAGAAAATTGTGTGCTCCATGTATTTTACGACCCCATCACAAATGCTTCTTTCATGTTCTTTGGCCGCACCCCAGGCGTAGGTGGCTTGTCCATGTCCTCGTCAACCTCCATGGCCAAATTACAGCGTCAGCATCGGCCCCTGGGACGCACTCAGTCGGCACCGTTGCCCCAGGGGAGCGCTGCCCAGGCCCACGCCCAGGCTCTGGCTCTCCAACAGCTCGTGGTCCAGCAGCAACACCAACAGTTTCTGGAGAAGCACAAGCAGCAGTTCCAGCAACAGCTCCAGTTCAACAAAGTAAGAGTAAATATCATTTCTAGGTGGGGATACTAATGCAAATTATCTTGTGTTCAATTAAAAGGGACTTCAGACTAAAAAACCAAGAGCACTATTTGGCTTCCAAAGCAAAGACTTGATTTGAAAAAGGACATTGCAGTGGGCCACTGTATTTTTAGCCTCTTTAAATTCATCCTCACACTTTTTGATAGACTTGCTCCATCCTGTCGTTTTCTCACACCACGCTCCTCCCGTCTCCGCACCTCCACAGTTGATAGCCAAGCCCGGCGAGTCTCCTGTGGGCCGCCAGCACCAGAGCCACCCGGAGGAAACGGAGGAGGAGCTGAGAGAGCATCAAGACGTCAGCTCGTTACCACTCGGGCTCACCATCAAGCAGGAGCCCCCCGACCCGCTGGAGCTCCAGGAGGAAGCCTTGCAACAGCACCGGGAGAGGCAAGCGGAGCAGGAGCTTCTCTTCAGACAGGTAAGAAATGGGGGCAAGTATTTAGATGGCTTACATCCACATACGTGACTTGAAAACTTTGGCTGTTTGTGCGTGAAAGCAGCAGGCGCTTTTGTTGGAGCAGCAACGAATTCACCAGCTGAGAAACTACCAAGCTTCAATGGAAGCTGCCGGCCTTTCCATCTCTTTCCCGGGACACAGGCCTCTATCGCGGGCCCAATCGTCTCCTGCTTCAGCCTCGCCCTTCTCTATCAGCGTCCCGCCCTCTGATCCACCCGTCAAGCCTCGCTTCACCACGGGTAAGCCCACCAATCAAGTACACTAAAATCTACTCTTATTTCATCAAAATCGTTTTTTTTTCCCAAACCTTCAGGAGGACAATGACTTTCCACGACAACACACTCGTAACCGAACAAACAAATTTAAATTAACTTGGATAAATATATACAGACACACTCAAACATACGTTTAATGTAACTGTACACAAAACTGAATTCTGATTTTGTTTTAATTTTTTTACCTTCGTTTTCCGGGTTAGCGGTTTGCCACGCCTCCACCCTCACGTTCGCTATCGATGGGCTGTTTGCTGTTGTATTCCCTTCAAAATATTCCCAAAATGATGCACACAAATGTCCTCACAATAGGATAACGCATGACCTCTTGCAAACGAGAAGTAGTCTTGAATGAGCGATCGCGGGAGCTAAGAGGCTAAGGAAGGAATAACAGCCTACCCACGTATTGAATGTGGGTAATGACGTTTTATTCTGAGAAAGGGTGCCATTGGCTATCGGTGTTGTGTGCACAAGTATACTTCATTACCCAGAAAGCCCTCTTTTTGCCCGCGCATGCGCGTTGTGCGTTTCCTGGTCGAAACTCGTCTGAATAAATCATTCAATCCTCGTAGAAATAGTAGTTATACACGAAAGAGATGCGGCAAAAAAGACAGTGCGCTACAATGATAAACAGCCTCTCATGTCATGGCCACCTGGCTTTCTCGCATCTCGAAATTTTTCTCGTATCTCGAGCATCACGTAGGTAGAGTTGCTTGTATGTAGAGGCACCACTGTAGTTGATTGAATTGAATGCTTTTATTGTCATTAAGTATAATGAGATTTAAAGCTTACAGACGTAGTGCACAAATAACAACAAAAAAGCAGACACATTTAAAAAATCAACTAATAATAAATAAATAAGTAAGCGGCTCGGGAGGATACTAATCGGTTCGGAAAATGAATGAATGTTTGTCTCTGTGTGTTTTTCCCAGGTCTTGTGTATGATTCTCTAATGCAGAAGCACCAGTGCATGTGCGGCAACACCAACAGCCACCCGGAGCATGCAGGCAGGATCCAGAGCATTTGGTCCCGCTTGCAGGAAACCGGACTCAGGGCGCAGTGCGAGGTGGTATCCCCGCATTTCCTCATGACACCAAATTGGAAAAGCAAATATTTGAACATGGGATTTGTGTCTGAGTAGTGCATCCGTGGGAGAAAGGCCACCTTGGAGGAACTCCAGACAGTTCACTCGGAGGCCCACGTCCTGCTGTACGGAACCAATCCTCTCAGACAAAAACTTGATTGTAAGTTCACAAAGACACGTGCCAACTTGTGAGGATCATCAACGACTTGGGCTGACCTAGATTCTCCCGTTAACCAGGTTCAATCACTCCCAGCTTCGTGCGGCTACCGTGCGGCGGCGTGGGCGTAAGTGGCGATCGTATCGTAGGCTAAAAGCAAATTCGGGGCTCAAGCGTAAAGTCCGTTCACCACGAGTGTGTTCGTTAGGTGGACAGCGACACCATCTGGAATGAAGTCCACTCGTCAAGCGCGGCCCGCCTCGCTGTCGGCTCCGTTGTCGAGCTTGTTTTCAAAGTGGCCACTGGAGAGCTGAAGGTATCGTAAATTTCATTTTTTTTAAAGGTTTACTGTAAGACTAACACAAACTGGAAGAGTTAAATGTTTTAAATGTATTAACATTTGATACTTTTTGGAAAAATTCTTTTTTTCCTTAATGCTAATGCATTGTCAGCGCCATAGGACTAACAAATTAAAAAATGTTCTAAATTACAAAATAATATCAAATTACAGGGGTCTATTCTACTCTGAAAACTGGTTATATTACTATATTATATTGGTATTTGCTTCAATCTCCTTTGTAAATATTTTTTTCATTATTAAATTATAGCATCTAACTAAAAATTCATGTTTTTAGTGAGTACATTACAACTGTATTTTTACTGGCATTGTGAATGTAAATTCCAAATGATTTTGGTAATTATGCTAATAGGCTAATGCACTTGTGTCAAAGTGGCGGCCCGGGGGCCAAATCTGGCCCGCCGCATCATTTTGTGTGGCCAGGGAAAGTAAATCATGAGTGCCGACTTTCTGTTTTAGGATCAAATTAAAATGAAGAGTATAGATGTATATTAAATTTCCTGATTTTCCCCCTTTTAAATCAATAATTTTCATTTTTTAATCCATTTTTTCTGTGTTTTTAGTTCAAAAATCATTTTGTAAAATCAAAAAATATATTTAAAAAAAGCTAAAATAAACATTGTTTTAGATCTATAAAAACTGAATATTCAGGGCTTTTAATCCAGTTCTTTTAATCCATTTATAAAAAAAATATAAATATGATATCTAAAATGGTCCGGCCCACATGAAATCGAGTTGACGTTAACGTGGCCCGCGAGCCAACCCAAGTCTGACACCCCTGGGCAAATGGAATATAAATATTACTAATAATAGGTACTTTGCATCGGTGAGTATACAAATCAAAATTGCTCATATCTGTCTGAAAATAAGTTATTGAATATATTCTGCTTTCAACAACATTTTGAAACAGCGATTATTACCATTTTGGGGAGGGCGTCAATTATTTTCACTTTTTGCTGTCCTGACAAGGACATTAAAAGGGCGGATCAACGGATTATTTGACTAAACTTGTTTACCGCCATTCTTGAAACTGTTGCTCAAGCTGTAGTGATCTTGTTATCTCCCCAGAATGGCTTTGCTGTGGTGCGACCCCCCGGACACCATGCAGAGGAAAGCACGCCCATGTAAGTTCACAGCTGTCAACACACTCAGTAGGACATTGCGAATACCAATGTTGTCTTGGACATAAATGACATTTATGTTTAGAAGCTCTGTATTTTTCGGATCAAAGGGTGCACCAGCAATGAACGAGTTTATGTTCATACATAAGATGCACCTGGCTGTGAGATAAATTCACCAATATACTGCATTTATACATTTCTTAGTCGTTTGGACTAAATTACTGATTAGCCTTCGTCGCATTTTAGTCATTTTACAATGTGTTAGTCTTCGTATTTGTTGTCAACGAATACTCCAAAAGTTCCCGTCTAGTTTTAGTCAGTATTTTTGTGCACAAAAATTTAAAGCTTATGCTCTAAAAAAATATTCCAATTGTTTTGAATGAACATTGACAGACAAGTACACAATTTAGAATGTAACATATGCCAAAGTTAGTTACCCAAACAAGCTAAAATATTCCCCTTAATTCAGGGATTCTTTTACATTAAAATGTGGAATATACATTAAAATTACGCCATCATTCGCACTATAAATTTAAATTTAAAAACTCAGTGCCGACAAATGGCGGTCAAAACAGAGTTGTTGTTGTCGTCGGGGGAGGCTCCAAGTGGAAGTAAAGTAGGCTGCAATGTTACTGGGAGAATTTCAAAATAAAATAACGGATAAAGGAAATCTATTTACGTTTTGGGGGACTTCATAACTTGGATTTTGTTTTCGTATGTCAGGACGGTAATTTTGTAACCTGAAAATTTTGTATGTAGAGGTGCGACTGTGATGACCGTAAGTTTGGTCGCCGTACGTTTGGTCGCCGGATGTTTGGTTGCCGGACGTTTGGTCGCCCGGACGTTTGGTCTCCCGGGTGAATATAATTTTGAGAGCTGGTTTCAACAGTAATTATTTAGATATTAAACTCTCTCTCTCATGAATATAATTTTGAGAGCTGGTTTCAACAACTCTCTGTCATGTTGACAAACGTCCGGCGACCAAACGTCCGGCGACCAAACGTCAGGCGACCAAACATCCGGCGACCAAACGTCCGGCGACCAAACAGCCGAGTACCACGACTGTAGTCTGAAAAATGTTCCTCATATCAGCCCAGTGATTACATATGTTCTATCTTTATTTTCCTAATATCTGATTGCATGCTGACATTCCAGGGGCTTCTGCTACTTCAACTCTGTGGCTATCGCTGCCAAACTGCTGCAGCACAGACTCAATATCAACAGGATCCTCATCGTGGACTGGGTAATCCCACCGTTCCGTTTAAGAAAATGTCCAATTGCGGGAAAGGACATTGCTCAGACATTGCTCGCAACATGTCATTTAGGATGTTCACCATGGCAACGGAACCCAGCAAGCCTTCTACGATGACCCCAATGTTTTGTACCTATCTATTCACCGTTATGATGATGGCAATTTCTTTCCTGGTAGTGGTGCACCTGAGGAGGTGAGGAAATATGTTCATTGAGGGAAATATTAGTAGTGATGGAAAAATGCAGGAAGTTTTTGTCATGACGACAGGTGGGAAGTGGCCCGGGAGTCGGGTTCAACGTCAATGTTGCCTTTACTGGAGGTCTTGAGCCACCCATTGGAGATGTGGAGTACCTGGCTGCGTTCAGGTACGGAATAACCCCGAAAAGACCAAGTTTGAAAAGGATACCGAAAAGTAAGAACTTTTGCACTGTCTCCTTCTCTTAGGTCGGTGGTGATGCCCATTGCCAATGAGTTTGCACCAGACATCGTGCTCGTATCCTCTGGTTTTGACGCAGTGGAAGGACACCCTCCACCACTTGGAGGCTACACTCTGACCTCCAAATGTGGGTACACAAACACCATTATGGAACTGGAACTTTTTATCTCGTCAGAGTAGTAGTTAAGGTGTGATTCTCTCGGATTTGAAGGTTTTGGATATCTGACCCGCCAGCTCATGAGCCTCGCTGGAGGTAGGTTAGTCCTGGCTCTGGAGGGCGGTCATGATCTCACCGCCATCTGCGATGCTTCAGAGGCTTGTGTGGCCGCGTTGCTCGGACAGGAGGTGAGTGGGACACTTTTGGATGGTTGGGGATATACAGTGGTACCTCGACGTACGATCGTAATCCGTTCCGAGACTGAGATCGTATGTCGAGCTTTTCGTAACTCGAGAGAACGTTTCCCATTGAAATGAATTGAAAACAAATTAATTTGTTCCAACCCTCTGAAAAAACACCAAAACAGGATATTGGATTGGAAAAAATGTTTCATTTCTTCTAATTTGCCATATATTGACAAAGTAATAAATAACAAGTGGTTTAATGGTAATAAAATGTGTTTAATAGATGTAAAATTAGACGCATTTCGCGGAGGGGAGAGACAACGACACACACGGAGGCGGAGGGGGGGGCTGTTTGAGGGCACTTTATCCACGGTACTCATAAACGAACAAACAAATTTAAATTAACTTGGATAAATATATACAGACACACTCAAACATACGTTTAATGTAACTTTACACAAAACTGAATTCTAGTTTTGTCTTAATCTTTTGTTACCTTTGTTTTCCGGGTTAGCGGTTTGCCACGCCTCCACCCTCACGTTCGCTATCGATGGACTGTTTGCTGTTGTATTGCCTTCAAAATATTGCAAAAATGATGCACACAAATGTCCTCACAATAGGATAACGCACGACCACTTGCCAACGAGAAATAGGCTTGAATGAGCGATCGCGGGAGCTTCTTTCCTTAAAAAGAATAACAGGAAATGCAATAGCTGAGCTTCCCACGTATTGATTGTGGGTAATGCAGTTTTATTCTGAGAAAGGGTGCCATTGGCTATTGGTGTTGTGTGCACAAGTATACTTCATTACCCAGAAAGCCCTCTTTTTGCCCGCGCATGCGCGTGGTGCGTTTCCTGGTCGAAACTCGTCTTAATAAATCGTTCAGTCCTCATAGATATAGTAGTTATACACGAAAGAGATGCGGCAAAAAAAGACAGTGCGCTACAATGATAAACATTCTCTCATGTCATGGCCACCTGGCTTTGTCGCATCTCGAAATTTTAATTGTATCGCAAGTGAATTATTCGATCGAAATTTTCGTCGTAACACGAGCATGCATGTTGTATGACGAGCATGTTGTATCACGAGGTACCACTGTACTTCTTTTAATGGTGTGGTGACAGTGTTGTTCGTGAAAGTCAAACTGCCCGTAAATTGGAAGAAATGAGGATAAGGGAAATGGGGGAAGTTTGGAATGGAATTGTTTCTTTCATCTTTTGATGACGTGATGCTTGTGTATGTGTGTATGTGTGCAGTTGGACCCACTACCCAACGCTGTTCTCAACGACAGGCCCAACCTCAATGCTGTGCGCTCTCTGGAAAAGGTTCTTGAAATTCACTGTAAGTTACATTGAGGAGTTTAACGGGCGCTCTTAGACGCCATGTGAATTCTTCGGCTTTTCCCTCAACGTTTCATTCTACGTATTCGAGACTTATTTGAAATTCGTTTTACCCGATCGAATTCAGTATTTTTCCATTATTGGAAGATAACCAGTCTTTCCCAGAGTATTTTTTGCGAGTCGACCAAAGTCCAAGTCCCTATGACTCTGCAATTTCTCTCCAAACTATATTGAATACAACGCATAAAATGACAAACATGCAAAAGCAATAATATATCAGACCAAGTTGACTGAATAAACTTGTGGAAATATAATGGAAAAATTCTTTCAACAATGCAAGGAATGTATACAACTGTGTTCTCATCCCTACCAAATTTTAATACCATGAAGTTAAACCGGGTGGATGAGTGGTTAGCGCGTCAGCCTCACAGTGGGAGATCTGGGTTCAAATCCAGGTCGGACCACCTGTGTGGAGTTTGCATGTTCTCCCCGGGCCTGCGTGGGTTTTCTCTGGGTATTCCGGTTTCCTCCCACATTCCAAAGGCATGCATGGTAGGCTGATTGGACACTCTAAATTGCCCCTAAGTATAACTGTAGGGGGCGTGAATGTTTTTTTTGTCTCCTTGTGCCCTGCGATTGACTGCCCACCGATTTAGGGTGTCCCCCGCCGAAGTCGGTACTCGGTCGTTTGGTCGCCGGTCTTTTGGTTGCCGGTCTTTTGGTCGCCCGGAAGGTTATTGATAATTACCATTTAAATCGTTGCTCAAATTCCCTAAATACAAACGGTGAATTACTATTTAGTCATACTTAATGCCCTAGTAATTATTAGGCTAAAGAAAAGCTCCAAATTTCCCGGACTTTTATTGTTTTTTGTTGGAGAACTTGTTAAGACCCTGACTGACGTAGCTTCTTAAAGTGACAACGCATGTACATACAAACTCTTATACACTCACACGTTGGCTCAGTGAAACTGCTCAGGGCCATTGTTGGCTTTTATTGATGCGTAGACCGTGTTGTTTTACCTTGTTTTGTCGCCTGTCTTTTGGTCGCTGGTCTTTTGGTCGCCCGTTGTCGCGGTCCGGGTGACCAAAAGACGTCGACCAAAAGACGGCGACGAAAAGACGGCGACCAAAAGACAGCGACCAAAAGACCGGCGACCAAAAGACAGCGACCAAAAGACGGCGACCAAAAGACGGCGACCAAAAGACGGCGACCAAAAGTTGTTGTTGTTTGTATCCACTCTGTCATTTGAATTCCACTGCTTGGTTTTGTGTTTTCAGGTAAGTACTGGCACTCGGTGTGTCAGCATTCGCCACAGCTGGGCCTCTCGCTACTGGAAAGCAAGCGAGGAGACTCGGAAGAGGCTGAGGCCGTTAGTGCCATGGCCTCTTTGTCTGTGGCCAACACAAGTGCTCTGGATCATCGGTAAGCACCAACTTAAATATGTAATGTGAAGATAGGGTTTTTATGGCTAAATTGTTTTCCTCATCAGGCCAGAGGAGGAACCAATGGAAGAGGAGGAACCACTGTAACCGGGGGTGATAGACGACAGTGTTACGCTGTTACCATACACCTCTACGGAGGACACCTTTGAGCACCGAGGAGCCTCGACCGATCCCGTCATTTAGCCCCCCCCCCGACATCTTCCTTGGCGGGGGGACAGGGGGTGGGCTCAGCCTATGGGCAGGGAGCCAATCAGGAGAGAGGTTTGGACGAGAAAAAAACAAAAACAAAAACACAAGAGTTGCTACACGGCGCTCGTTTGGAGATGTTTTTCTGCCACCTTCGGGTTTTTGAAACCCCGACGACGGTGGCCAGTGACCAAAGCTGCGGATGCGTTTCGAGGGGGTGGGCGGAGTTAGGCGGAATTGGGGTCTTATCGACGACAGGTTGCTGTACGAACACCGGGGACAGAGGATATCCCGTCTGCCAATCCCAGCTCGGGATTTTCCCCTTTTCTTGACTTGTTTTCCCCGCTCCGAAACGAGAAAAAAAGAATTCCCGACACGCATTCACTGTGGACCTTCGGTCTTACAAACACTTGTTTTCATCAGAGGTTCTGAAAGGAGTGCCTTGGTGAGGGTCCGCCGGATTTCACGATTGTTCAGGAAAAGTTTGCCTTAAGATTTCCTTCTCGGAGATCAGCGCCAGGGAGGGACGAGAAAAAATTCAGAACATACAGCAAACAATCTTTCAGCATGTTTACTTGGAACGTGGCATCTGCCTCTTAAAGAGTTATTTTACCTTTTTTGGACGGATCTATTTTTCTGAGGGAAATGACGTACCCTGTAAAAAAAAAAAAAAGGTGGTTGCCAGGTTCAGCAAATGGAAGTGCAAATCCCGTCACAAAAATGCTTTTACTCTTATGTAGCTACCCTTTAAAAGAAGGCTTTATCGAGCAAGCATGAGAGGAAAGGCTGGACATTTTTGCCCCATTTTGGAATGTTGAAGCAAAGAAAGCCAAAGCATGAAAGTGTATCTATCACAATTATTTTACCACACCTGAGGAAGGGGAAAAAAAGCCTTCCCATGAATTTGTGCTGATCTGGCAACTACCTAGTTCAATGTAAAACTCCAGTCTTGTACTGTATATAAAATTGAATATATTTTACGGGGCGCCACGGCCTCTTCATATCGAAAGGTTTGATTTTTTTCACGCATTTCTACCACTTTGTTCTTTAGTGTTTTATTTCTAACACGGTCCATTCATAGATTTGTTTTTTTAATCTATTTTTTGTTGTTGTTTTTTTGCATAGTTGACAAAAATAGCCTCGCCGAATTTGTTGTTTTTGTATTTATGAAAAGGTAAGGAGCAATTTTATTTCTTTGTACGGACGGCTCTTCAGGCCAATGCGTTTTTCATCGATTGTGTATTTATAATGTACTGTTTATAGAAGATTTGTATATGGAAAATTTCTAAATGTACTCTAATGACAGCTACGATATTGTGAACGGGACAAAGTATGGCGTCACTCCACGGACGTAAAAAAAAAAAGACAACGCAAAACAAGAAGCAGCATATTTAGCTACTCGTCGACCGCACTGTTTGGATGCAACGTCGTCGTTGTCGCACGGGGCAACGCTTTGGACTTTTCCGACTTTTCCTCATTGCGTCAAATCACTTTGTTGCCTAAGTGATGGTCTTTTCTCTCGTGCACGTTGTAGGACATGCACTTACTTACCTTGGTGACGTGCCTGCGATCTTGCCGCAAGCAGGTCCAGAGGCCATTTTATGTAGCGAGCTGTTTTGTGTTCCTCTTTTTTTCTTTTTTTCTTAAGTCAAAAGGCAGAAAGGATCCAACCTTACTTTTCTTCGCCGCAATTTAACTTGTTGTTGTCCGTCGTCGTGAGTAGGCATCAAAGTGCGATAATCAATATATTGCAAGACAATTATTGTCACTACCTGTGTCCCTAGAGGAAGACCTTTTTTTTTTTTAATTTTTAATTTTATTTTACCAAGTGGTGCGACTTACACTACTTCGTATTTCTAATATTTATATCTGGTGCCAATAAGTCATCCATGTTTTTTTCTATTGTTTTGCCCCCACATCTTTCTGTAATTTATCTTCATCTGTCCACAGACATCAAGTGACGACCATCCCACTTATTGAAGTCATTTTATAAATGTGTAAAATGTGACTTTTTAATTATTTTTTTTTTAATCTAACAAAAACATTCCATTTTATTCATTCATTTGAATTAGAAAATAATACGAATCATGTCAGATCTTGTTTTCGTAACCACGTTTATGACCGCTTTAAGTCTTTGTCCCATGCTTGCACCAACTTTGAACTTTTTGCATGGTTAGTGAGTCAGCATGCTTGCTTGTCTATGTAACAGAAAAATGTATTTGCACAACAGAGGAAGAATAAAATAAAAAGGTTTGGCGATGTCCCAAGTGCGGGGGACACTTTTTCTTCCTATCCGATGTGCAAATATTGAAAAAGACTTTGTCCCAATGACTCCATTATGGTTCTTCTTGTTTCTGACCAGCGAATTCAGCACTTATTAATGGATATAGATGGACTGCTACGTTCATGAAAGACTGTCCCAAAGAATGTTCCTCTTTCAAAGATGTTTAAACAGGCACTGTTGACGCTGAAGTAGTAATGCTGCGCTTTTAATGAGGGGAAACGGTTTGGAGGAGGTCATTTGATTGTCACACCCACCTCGGCCAGTCCTACAAATAACCACTGTGGCTGAAGAGCAATTCTTGGTTTACATGTAAATGGGAAAGAAGTTATTTTTTGTTTGCTGTCCATGTCCTGAAAACAAATTTCTTGGGGACCTACGCTTTGGACGTTTCATCTCTGACATCTATAAAATATATTTCTGAAAAATACCAGTGTCTTTGGGTGTTTGCAATTGATTTTATGCTTTCTCTTA